>NW_022631116.1:1373147-1508438 GCF_010015895.1 Lontra canadensis
AGAAGAAGAAGAAGAAGAAGAAGAAGAAGAAGAAGAAGAAGAAGAAGGAGAAGGAGAAGGAGAAGGAGAAGGAGAAGGAGAAGGAGAAGGAGAAGGAGGAGAAGGAAGAAGAAGGAGGAGGAGGAGGAAGGAGGAAGGAGGAAGGAGAAGAAGAAGAGACTTTGGAGCACCAGGATTTATTCCTGGCTCACTCTGTTCCACTCAAGGTGCTTGTGAGTTGTGAGGGTTCCTCATCTACCAGTTCCAGTTGGCCTGTATTTTTCCCAGGAAGTGATTGGACCAACTGGATATTAAAAGATTAAAGGTTCAAGGAGTGACTGTTAGATCCCTGGGTAAATGTGAAGGTTGGCCATGGAGCCAGCCACGGAGGCTTCCAGAATTGATCTCCTGACATGGCCAGCACAGGGTGCCCAGCTGTAGAGACAGAGCTAGGAAAATGGATGCAAGGAATTCTGGCAGGAAGAGATGATACCAAGGAATCAGAACTTGAGGTATAACACTGCAACTCTATAGTTGTCTGATCATTGTCCAGAAAGACACCAGAGAATGTGTCTCACGCTAACAGTGGCTTAACACATTCCTGTTCTTTGTATGCATCTATAAGGGTCCATAGGTATGAACCAGTTATCATGAGGAAATGGAAACTAAGAAGCGCCCCTCATCCCGAATCCTACATGCCCCCCATCAGTTCTAGTGTTCAACACAGGCATATGTGTGCTGTTGGAAGGATGGATTTGACAGGCTTTATATGAACAAATTTGAATGTGTCCTCTATAAATCTACTGGCCTGAGTCAAATTTGCCGTGTAAATTATAGCTTCCGATTTTGCAGAGCTGTGTTCTCAAACTTGGATCGGCACTGTCCCATGAACGGGTAAGTGGAACACATCTGGGTCAATCTCTAAGGAAGTTCTGTCCAATAGAAATAGAATGTGAACCACAAATACAACCGATGTCATTTTTTTTTCAGGTTTTTATTTAAATTCTAGTTAGTCAACGTACATGGTAAAATTGGTTTCTGATGCAGAATTTCGTGATTCATCACTTACGCATAATACCCAGTGCTCATCCCCACAAGTGCTGATGTCATTTGTAAGTTTCTAGCAGCCACAGTCAAAACACTAAAAAGAAACAGGTGAAATTCATTTTAATAGTGCATTTTACTTAATACAATACATCCAAACTATTATCATTTCAACTTGTAAACCATGAGTTACTATTAAAATAGTTTACTTTTTCTGTACTCGATTTTCAAATTCAGGGTGTATTGTACACTTACAGAACACATAACTTGGGATCAGCCATAATTCAAGGTCTCTATAGTTATATGTGGCCAGAGGTTATCACACTGGATGGTCTAGTTCTTTTTTTTTTTAAATTTTTTATTAACGTATAATGTATTATTAGTCCCAGGGGAACAGACCTGTGAATCACTTCACAGCACTCACCATAGCACATACCATCCCCAATGTGCATCACCCAACCACCCTCTCCCTCCTCCCTTCCCCCAGGCAACCTTCGGTTTGTTTTGTGAGATGAGGAGTCTCTCAGGGTTTGTCTCCCTCCAGATCCCTGGATGGTCTTGGTCTAATCTGCCATGAGTATCATTGAACTTAAAAACCGAATCTGAAAAAAACAAACAAACAAACAAAAACTATCAATATGATTCATTGACACTGGTGAAGGATAATTGTATTAGGATATGTCATCAGAGTCTCAGGGGATCCAAACTCACATTCTGGGGTACAGTGTTTATTACGAGAGCTAATAAGTGATGAGAGAACTTTATTTTTTATTTTTTTTATTTTTTTGGAAAAAAGGCACCCTTTTTTTCCTGCAAACAGAACAATGATGAACCAACTCGCTACCATTCACTCAAGTAGCTCGACACGCAGATTACACATGGACCTCTCAACTTGAAGAACCACAGAAGCATGAGCCTATGTTATACATAAAAACTAAGTCAGGGGCAAGCACGTGTATCAAAATTATGTGCCCGTGATACCGATCTGTTTCCAAACACTTCTTGAATGGGTAACACATGTAAAGAATGAGTCTCTTTGCCATTACCGGTAAAGGTCACTAATTTCTAATTCAGAACCAAGAAGATGACTCCCCAAGTGCCCCTTTGGGAGAAGAAAGCAGATAAAAACAAGAAATTCCCCAGAGCCCAACAATCACAGCCCTGGAGTCAGAAAGAGCTGAAACACATTGTTCTATCCCGGTCCGGCTCATTGTGGGTCTGCAGACAGGGAGAGCCCAGTATTCCGATGGGAGGGACACAGATGGACCAGAGGAGATTGTACAAGGCTGTGTAAATGCAGCACCAAGCGTGACAAGACCATACCAAACACGGGGTCAAGACGCCGTGGATGCAACATTTACAGCTATTGTAACAACTCATTTGTGCTAATGTAGTCAATGAATGGCTAATCTGGTGGAGAAGAAATGTCATTTCATTGCATGGGGGGAAAATGTTTCGGCTAAATAAATGATTGATGGGTGGCGGGTGGGGGCCAAGCAATACAGTTTAGCAGCGTATTAAATATTTGCAGGTAAATGAAATGGAGGGGTTAGAAACAGGCTGCAAAGCTCGCCGCTCTTCCTGAGTCCTCCAGCAAATGGCCCTGTCAGTGTAGCCTTCCTTGTTAACATTGTCTGGTCCCAGGGAAAATTTCCCTTTTTAGTTGACCCCCATTTGATTCTCCTTAATCCTCAAACAAGTCCCTAGCAAGGGCTGTGGCACCATTCCTCGTACGGAAGATAGAATTTATTAATGTTATTATTCCGCCACCTTCTCAGTTGCTTTTGATAAGAATACTGACTCTTGAAAGAAAAAAAAAAATTGCAATTCAAAAGAGACTGGGAAGCGAAAGAACACCGAGTATTACGGAAATCTCCAATCTCAACTGGTTTAAAATTGGATGTGCTTTTGAGTGAAAGCGCTCTCTTGGTCAGGAGGTTAAGAGGCTGAGATACGCTTCCTGTGACACCATCATGTCGGGTTTAAAGGGAAAAACCCAAAACCTGCTGTGGTGGGGATATTCAGGATGAGGTAGCCTAAGCTGGAATATGGTGGATTTATAATAAGATGCTATTTAAGGAACGCAGTTGAGGGGGGGAAGAGAGATGAAGCAAAAAGATCGATTCACCCCCAAATAAAATTTGAATAAAGAAAAGTCTCTTGAATATAGGGTCTCGAATAAGATTAACGTTAAAGGCCAATGTGCTTTATGGCCCATATGCTGAGAATGCTGAAAAGATAACATTTTGTTGTTGCTGCTGCTTGTCCAAGTTGCCAGGACCCAAAATGCCCTCGGAGAAGCACATGATGTCTCCAGGGGCAGTGCTCCAATGTAAGGCACCCTGTGGACACCCCTCTGTTTTGGGGAGTGGGATTTGCAAAGCGGGCCACTCATGATGGTCACTAGCTGGCACATCTTTTCATCTGGGAATGGAAGAAGCCCTTCGAAGGGAGGTTTTGAAGTTTGTGGTTTCCCCAGCTCCTCTGACCATGCTGGAGCAGTAGGTCTTCTCCTCATGTGAACTTTACTCCTGCACTGTCCATACTATGTCCAGTCAACTGTTCAACAGCGATGCGCTGAACATTTTTTCTGAGCTGTGCACCACACAAGGCACTGGGGATAAAAGAAGGAACCACTCCGTCCCTCCTGATTCTCACGGTGTGTAAGGAAGACAGACATTCACTAATTCGTCAAAATGTAAAAGGGCAACAATGATAAAGATCTCCAAGGTAGAGAACTTGGTGCTGGAGGAGAGTTTTGAAGAAGTGCCTGCCTTAGTCAGGGATATCAGGAATTCAGCTGAATGTCTGAAAGATGAGTACGAATAACCAGACAAAGAACAGAGCAATGAACATTCCAAGTGGAAAGAACGGCATGTGCAAAGGCACAGAGGTGGGGGAAACTCGCCAACTGCCCGGAGATAAAAGAAAGGCAATGTGTCTGGGAGAGGAAGAAGAGGGAGGGAATTCTGGAAATCTGGGTGGGCTGTTGGTAACCTAGAACTAATTGGGCAGTAATAGATTTGCAGAAAAAAGGGGAACTGGAGAGAAGATGGGAGGGATGGTATGTCCTGGGAAAGCTTTGTGGGCTCTGTTTTCTGCCCCAGGATTCCAGAAAACACCCATGCCCTACTGCCACCACCTTCCTTCATATTTGTTGTCTTTTCATATTTCTGTAGACTTTCTATTAACCTCAATTGAAAGTCATTCATTCATTCAACAATTTTTTTTTTAGATTTTATTTATTTATTTGAGAGAGAGAGAGTGGGAGGAGGAGCAGAGGGAGAGGCAAGCAGACTCCCTACTGAGCACAGAGCCCAGCGTGGGGCTCCATCTCAGGACCCTGAGATCATGGCCTGAGCCCAAATCAAGAGTTGGACGATTAACCAACTGAGGCACCCAGGTGCCCCTCATTCAACAAATATTAAATGTCTGTTATGTGCTAGGTTCTTTGGGAATACAAAGGTAAGAGTAACTTATTCCTCCTATCCCCTGTATGAAGTCCTTAGCACGATCATACCATGTCTCTTAAAAATATAGGTAGCTGTCATTCATGGCACCTGCTATGTGTGCCATGCCTTGTGACAAGTATATGTGATATGTATATCATCTGATTGGTCCCTAAAATCTAATCCATGAGCCAGTGAAATTCACAAAATATGTTTTTTTTTTCCCAGTTTGCAACAACTTCGAAAGTAAGTTTTTTAAAAAGTCAAATGTAGGGGCGCCTGGGTGTCTCAGTGGATTAAAGCCTCTGCTTTCAGCTCAGGTCATGATCCCAGAGTCCTGGGATCGAGCCCTGCATCGGGCTCTCTGCACAGCAGGGAGCCTGCTTCTCTTCCTCTCTCTCTGCCTGCCTCTCTGCCTACTTGTGATCTCTGTCTGTCAAATAAATAAATGAAATCTTAAAAAAAAAAAGTCAAATGTATTCAATTTAAAGAACTATTATATGTTCCAAAAGTATGTCATTTCTACTTTTATTAATACTAACAAGCTCCAGTATTAAATGATTAATTAACTGATAATATTGAAGGATTTGATTAATTAATTAAATAATATTGAAGCATTTGACCCCTAAAAGGCTGTTTTAGTTTGATTTTTATGTTTTTTGTTGAGAAACTATATAGGTTTCCTATATTAGTAAGGATCCTTAGGTTACAAGTGGCAGAAAACCCACGCAGTGGGTATTGAATGCAGTGGTAGATGGCCTTCAGGTATGGTTTGATCCAGAAGCTGATCATGTTCATAGAGCTCTGGTTCCTTTTTGATAACATTTTCTCTAGTTGGCCCTCCCCTTTGACAATTTCCTCCTCAGTCTGGGTTCTCTCATTGGAGTAAAAGAGCTGCAGCCATCCTCAACTCAGCCTGAGTCACTGTCAAAAGAATGCAGGACAGTTTTTGTTGCTGTGGTTGGAGCAGAAGTGCCAAGGTTCACTCTGATTGCAGCAGCTGGGTAATTTGTCCACCTGTGAACCCATCACTGTCACAATGGGAGCATCGCAGGATGGAATGTTTCTTTGTTGTAACTTTTGGGGGAGAGACAGACCCTCTTTCCTCCTAGAGTTGAAGTAGAAAGGAGAGAAAACAGTATCAACAGCTCACAAAGGGTACAAGGTGCCAGGAGCCTGCAAACATATTCCCTAGATTATCTGGTTTAACCCTCACAGCCACCAGAAGAGCCCTTTTCACATGGGAGGCCACTGAGGCTCTCGGATGAGAGTACCTTGTGTAAAGTCCCCCAGTTAGGATGATTGGAATCCAGAAGCACTTATCCCTTGCTCCTGCCCACTGTGCTTCTCTTCTGCTCTGCCTCATATGTGAGAATTTCTGAGGCTGTCCTATTGCTGGGAGGAAAGAGCCCGCCTGAGGGGGAAAAAAAAACAAAAACAAAAACTAAAGACAAACCCTGCCAAAGCCAAAAACCAAGAAAGGAGAGAAATCAAGTCCTGAACATATCATTTGAACCAGCCGATCAAACCATACATCAAACTAACAGCACCTCTGCCTTGAGGCTAGCCATGCATGAAGCTAAAACCACCTCTGGACAAAGAAATGTTTATGCCAATAAAGTCTCTCTCTCGCTCTCTCTTTCTCTCTGACTTCTGCAAATTTGGTCTTTTTGTTACTTGCAACAGAAGAAAACACACACAGTAAAGAAATACAAATATTTCAGACTAGAACTTTAGAAATTCAATGCCACCATATTGTAGTGTTAGGAACCAATTTACAGATCAATGCCAGTCTACAGCTAATCCATGTATGTGAGCTTGTTTTTTTCTTTTGAACATGATCTGAGCTATGCTGGAATGGAAGGACCGGCTTTAAAAAGAGCAAAAATTTTATAAATATAACAACCAACCAGGCTAATCCACTAGTATGTACACGTTATCAAGTGAAACTTCATTTTCTTTGCCTTCGAGTGCGTTGCTGTGTTTCTTAGTGAAGGACACCCAGCAACCTGATATGTGAGGCAATGTGATCCCTTCACGCTTGTAAATTAGAGCAAAGATTGTGATTCCTTAATAGAATATAATGTTTCTAAAGAGGGATGACCTCTTTGAAAGGACTCTGCAGTGGTAATGCCCTTTAGAAATAGAAGAATCCTAGACATCATTGCTATTACAAACAGACTTTTACCCCAAGAGGATATAGGGTCCCTGTTGGGGCACTATTTACACAGCAGATAGTGAAAACAAAATAATTAGCAATAAAATCAGTCATTGAAACACACATCTCTTTCTTTCAAGCCAAGGTGTAATTTTTCTAAGAGTGCAGGCTCTTGCTTTAAATTGTTGACTAACTGTCAACACATTATTCTTTCTAACCTGCCACCCAAATCCTCCAGGGTTTCTCAGCCCCTATCCCCCTAACAGGGACATGAATACTCCCAGGGACACCAGACCAGGCAAAGGAAGCCGACTCCGGATCACATTTGGTCCCGGGTCTTAAAATCCTGCAGAGCATGAATGGTAAATTAATGTTCTGGGGAGGGACAATTATGCATGCAGGAACTATAGTAATTATGCTAATTGAGGAGACCTCCTTGTTGTGAGATTGCCAGAGCAGGAAGCAGGTTGTGTCAGAGATTTACAGTAGAAGTCTTAAAAACAGGACCCCCAGGTGTGCCCCAGGGGGTGATGACAGAGGTAGCTGCGAGGTTAATCTGGGAACAAAGAAAATGTGCTGGAACCAAACATTGACAAGCATCAACATAAGGTCTAAGACTGAGAGCCTCATAAATAAAGGGGAGTAGGGAGGAGTGTTGAGGGAGGAGGAGGCAAGAAGGCAAAAGGCTGTGCAAAGCTGCATCCTCTTTAGACATTCATGAGTGGAAAAAGTATCAAACTGAAAACTGGCTTTAAACAGTGAGGATAATAAAGGTTGCTCAGTTGCTGATCAGATGTGAGGCCAGTGGGAGTCGAGGGTGGCAGTGGAGGGGGTTGGGTGGGCAGGAGTTGGACCTGCAAGGAGAAGGGTGTGGGCAGATGCAGCCCAAGAGAGAAGCAGGAGTCCCAGAGGAATGAAGGGGCCCTTTTTCAGTGGCACCCTCAAAGGGCATATGTGGTGCACCTAGGAAGGTGCCATTAAACTTAGGGACACAGAGCCATCTGAAACACTTCTGATTTTTTTTCCTTTCAAGTTTATTCTTCTACTGTTAAAAGTCAGTGCAAAAATCAGATGCAAATGGACTACTGGTTTATCCAAACTAGCCTTGAGTTGAGAGGGCATCTCTTGACCTAGAAAATGAGGAAACACCTTTTTTTTTTTTTTAATTTCCAAAACCAACCTTTCTCTCTGCACAGAAATTTCTCCATGACCAAACCTACTGTTTTCCCAAAAAGATAACAAACAAAAATCCTCTTTGCATGAACTTGATTGCTGCTTCTAGGTTCAACTCTGGTTTTCTTCCACCTTCCGTGGTCCCAGGTCTACAGCAAACAGGCCAGACCCACTTCCACCTCTTCCTTGTCATCTCCTCCCCCTCAACTCTGAGAATCATGACTCCCTCCTCCCGGAGGACCTCTGCACCGAAACTGCTTTGGGATACCTCTGGTCCCTCATCAACCAAAGTCAATGCCTTTTCTTGGATGCACATCATTCTTGGCCATTCTGTGGCAGTCAGAGTGTTATCTCAGAACTGGAGCCTGTGATCCATTAAGGGTGTGGTTCTCTAGCTGCTCCTTGACTCTCTCTGGGAGTGGTTCTCACCAGCATCAGAGTTGCCCGGTGGCTTGACTACAAGGCAGATTGCTGGGCCCAACCCTCAGATTCAGTAGGTCTGGGTGGAACCCAGAATTTGTGTGACAAGTTTCCAAGGTTGTCCAGCACCCACTCTTCCAGAACCACTGTTCAAATACTATCAACTCAGCCTGTGCATTAAAATGGCCCAGGGCTGAGGTGCTTATAAAAATATAATGTGTAGGTCCTACGCTGGACCGGTTTGGTGAGATTATCTGGGCTGGAGTCTGGGCTATCCCTATGATTCTAACATTCAGTCAAGATTGATGGTCTCTCCAATTGCCTCCTCCGCTAGTTCCATTTTGTCATGTCAAGCTCTATGGTGACCATCTGTCAAGCTCATTCTCTCGGATCTTTGCCCTTTGGGCTTGGTATTCTTCCCTTCTAAGTGGGAAATTATGAGGCCTGACCTAGAGTGTTGGCTCTGCGGAAAGAGATAAGGTCAGTTTTGAGAGATATTTGGAATCTAGAAATAACTCTTTACTAAGAGTTATATAATTAAATATATAACATGTAATTAAATATGGGCACTGGAAGAAACAATTCACTTATTTGGTAATAAGTATAGAAATGATAAGGGTGCCTGGGTGGCTTGGTCAGTTAACCATCTGCCTTCAGCTCAGGTCATGATCCCAGAGTCCTGGGATCGAGTCCCACCTTGGGCTCCCTGCTCCATGGGGAGCCTGCTTTTCCTTCTACCTGCTATTCCCCTGCTTATGCTCTCTCTCTCACTCTTGCTATCTACCTCAAGTAAATAAATATATTTTAAAAACAAAAGAAATAATATCTGTAGCCGTTTCCAAATACTAGGAAGACCATAGTCAACATCCCCTCTGCAACAGTTTTACACAAATATTGTGCCCAAACCTGGATCCAGCAGATAGAAAATAGTTTTCTACTATACTCAGAAATCAGGAGGCAAACGCCCCTTGGTACCTTGCCAAAAAAAGAATTAGACCTATCTGGAAATAAGATCTGGTTTTTGTTTTGCTTTTTTACATTCTTAGAGATTTCTTTTCCCTTCTTTCTTTTTTCTCCTAGTACGTCCAAATATCAGTGATCATACCACACTTGCTAGTTGTGTTTTGATATCTACTTTTTTTTTCTCTCTACACACATTCATACACAGTTTTTTTCTTCTTTTTCTTTTACCATTTTTCCCTCTTTGCATTCAAAGTAGTCCTTTGTTCCAGGAATGGAAGATGGATCAATATTAAAACATTTATCCATAAATTAATTGTCACAACAAATTAGATATATAGGCTGTGAAAGGCGTTTGATAAATGTCAGCAATCACAACTATTGCTGAAATAAACAGACATGCCCTGAGCATTATAAAGACTATTATCAAAGTCTAAAATCAAACATTAAATATAAAATAGTAAGCAATCTCATTAAAGGAAGAAAGAAAATGGGGGTGCCTTCAAACATCTGTTGTATTCAGCATTGTTTTGGCAATTCTAGCTAATGTAATAATAAAAGAAAATAAAACGGGTGGTATAAATTTGGAAATGAAAAGAGCAAATTATCTTTATTTATAGATTATGTAACCATAGGCCTATGTTAAAAAAAAAATTCAACTGAGTAAATTTGAAGATCAAATTAGCTTTATTCCATGATTCACTAATCGGGCAGCATCCCATCTAGCAGACAGAAGGGAGCTCTGAGGAACAAAATGGAAGGCTTTCAGAAGCAGAAAGTAGGAAGAACAAGGAAGCAGCAGATTGTTTCAGGCAAGGTCACCTTCCTATGAGGGAAGGATGGGGTGTATCAGACAGATTACCTCACTAATGCTAACCAGGTGATTCCAGACTTACTAGTTAAGGTCACATTCCTGGGAAAGACTGGAATTATTTCATTTTTAACACATAGAACACCCAAGAAAATATAGTAATATTTTTTGAAACTATGGCGATTAAAGGGCAAGGGATGTTTTTAAGTTTAATAAGTACACAAAAATGCAAAAATTGTCTTTATACTAGCAAGGGTTATTTGTAATGAAAAGAGGGTTTTAAAAATTCCATTAATGATCACATCAGAAACTTTAAATTTCTAAAGAATCAATGTAGCAAAAGATGTCTATGTGAAGAACACAATAAAAACATAAAATTTCTAAATAAGTGGATGGAAAACATCATAAAAACGTCTATCTTTCTCAATACAAATAAATTTAGCTTCCCATAAAATCATAAAGGGTTCTTTAATGAAAATGGTGAAATGATTTTAAGTTTTATACTGAAAAATAAATGTGTAAGAATTGTTAAAATATTGTAGAAAAAATGTAGACTAAGAGACTATGAATTGGTGCAATCAAAGTAATACAGTACTGGCAAAAGACAGAGGAAATCAGTATAAAAAAGTCCAGAAATAAATCCAAGTATATATAGGAACTTAATATATGATAATGGCCGTATTTAAATTCAGTCATGAAAGAATGGTTTATTTTATAAATGAGACTGGAATAATTGGCTATTCATCTGGAATAAAATAATGATAGTCCCTTACTTCAGGCCATAGACAAAAATAAACTTCAGCTAGATTAAAGAACTAATGTAAAAAAATTTGAGGAAGAACGATTATTAGGAGAAAATTTAGGAGAATATTTATCTAGCCATTGGGTGTGGAAGTTCTTATTAAGCAAGAAAGGAATTCCAAAGCCATTTAAAAAAATAATAAATTTTATTTCAAAACCCAGCAATGTCAAAATGACAAAAGGACACCATAAATAGAGTCCAGAGGGCTGTGACAGATTGGGGGAAAAAAATATTTGCTAATGTTAGAGTCAGGAGTTTGTATCCCTATTGTATAAAGAAAGACAAAATAATTTTTTGTAAATCAAATAACTAACAGACAAATGGGCATGGAATAAGAAGCAGGAAATTTATCCAAGGAAATATGCAAAGGGTCAACAAACATATGAAAAGAAAATCCGGCTCGCTGGTGAATAGCTATAGACAAATCCAAATGCAAATAAAACGGCTTTCTCCACCTTCCCCTTAGAAAAAATGTACCCTCGTGAGGATGATGATGGTGATGATGACAAGTCTATATTGTACTTGCAAAGTACCAGCTGCTGTTCCAAGCATCTTACATAAAACAGTTCATTTAATCCAGTCAACAACCCATAAAGTAGACACTATTATAACCCTCATTTCATAGATGAGGAAACGATACATACACACTTGAAACTAAGTTCTCAAAGAAGAATACTCATCCTTACCACATTCAGAATTGCTATCCGATCCCATGTCACTTTCCTTAAACACTCCTGACTGGGACCCAGTATGTTGCTTTTGATGATATGGAAATGGTTAAACCCACAGCGTGAACGATGCTACCCCAAAGAGGGGGCCCAAGTATGGTAGGACAGAGATTTTCACTGTATTTTACTGTTTCATTTGTTACATTTCAAAAAGAATGCTTTGCTTGTGGATGTCTTTAAGAACAATTCAACGAATTAGGACAAAAGAGTTTTGTGATCTTTTGTAAACTTCTGTGCTGTGGGATAAAATCCAAGTCTTTCTAACTTTATTGCATCACCATTCAGCATTTGGCTCCCAGTTATTAAAAAACATAAATCTTTCAATTCCCTGTATGAAACGTAATGGGAGAGGGGCAAACCTGATTATGGTGACTTCTTATCAAGCTAGGAAGGTAAATGATTATTCTCACCTACAGTAATCATGCAATTGAGATTTATTTATTTATTTTTAGGGAGAGAGCATGAGTGTGCAGTGGGGAGGGGCAGAGGGAGAGGGAAAGAGAGGATCTCAAGCAGACTCCCTGCGGAGCAGGGAACCTGATGTAGGGGGGTCAGTCCCAGGACCCTGAGATCATGACCTGAGCTGAAATCAAGAGTCAGTCGCTCATCTCACTGGGCCACCCAGGTGCCCCTAATAATGTGATTGAATGAAAGGTATGGGAGCTGCAGGGGAAAATACCCAAGAAAAGTCACAAAAGGTGTTTATAGAAGAGAGGTATAATTCCATTCGAATGAAGTTTCATTCATGTATCTATTCACTCACTCATGCATTCAGCATGTGCCTGATTTGATTTATTTTACCTTTAACATACCCAATCTGCTACCTCTCTTTATATTCTGCATTATATGTATAATAGCTCATTCCATGGCTAGAGGCTTCCCCTGTGAACCAGGTTGAGTATCTCCTTTAGGCATTCCTCCAGCTGAACTGCTCAAGATTCTGGGGGTTTACTCAGCTCAGACATCAAACAAGCCTGGTTCTATCTTCCAAAGGTTAAGAGAGAGAAAATCATTAGAAATTTCAATCAGCTTCTGCATTTCTTAGTGCTGTTGGCCAGCTCTATCTTCTGGGCACATGCCAAGATTGCACAATCCTGCCCACTTGGTATCTGCTTTAGTCAATGACAACAGAGAAGAAGTGATGTCTCATTTAAGATGCAATGTGGGCGACTGCCACATCCCTTTCTGCCCCTGCAAAGACAGAAACAGGCATCCAGAAGCAATCTCCGTCAATCCGAGTCTTCACGATGGACATACAGAATGAGTGAGAGATAACTCATGTTGTATGAAGCCCCTGAAAGTTCAGTACTGCTTGTTACCACAGCACAGTGTTGCATATTCTGACTGAAACACTCCATGAGGAGTTAAGTCTTACTTGCAAACTCCTGGCGTGCGTTACTGTTATAACTCATACCTTGCCATGGAATATGTTTGTCCACTGCCGTGGTGATGTCTTTGTTCTCTGGAAATCTGCACACAGTGGGCTTCATGACTATAATATTTTTAGTTTCGCTCAAGGTCTTAACCTTATTCTCTCAGAAGGACAACACCCTTGCCTGGGTGGCTGAGTACAGAGTAGCTTCTAGCCTCAGCCGTGGGTGACACGGGAATTCTTAGAAACCCTTGGGCCAATGTTGTGCCCAGGTCACTAAAGCAACTGCTGTCCTCATGGGGAGTTTCTCTTTGGAGTGGTTGGGGCCCTTATCTGATCAAGCATCTTATCAAAACCACTTTGGGTCACTTTGTTATGATTAACTAATTTCACATACAGGGATAAGGGTTTTAGATTTCTATCTCTTGCCCCCAGAAAACCCCAGATTTTACATACAATGGGTCAACCCCTTCCAAGGCATTCATACTAAAGAGTCTTCAACAAAGCATAGAAGGTTGGGTTATATTCAGTGCTGGGCTAAAGCCAGCTCATACAGGCTCCCGACAACTAATTGTGTGCATCCCCTTCTAACTCTGCCTTCAGTGCTTCTTGTGGATGGCTTGAAATCAACCACAATGGTAGGATTTACACAATAGAAATTAGCAATTGCTACAAATCAGGATTGATGTGGGGGTTTTTTTTCCCCCTTGGAGATCCGGTTGTAGGACGCCATTGATTATATCCTTCATCCTCTCCTCTGGGAGTCCACTGCCTCTACAACTGCCCAATGGAGAGGACCCACTAATATGATTCTAACCTTGATAGGGAAAACCCTTCCACCTTTGCCCTTGTGACTTAGTAGTCACTAACCTACTATTTAAATTTCAGTTTACTTGAAACTCCATTCCAAAGGAACTCTGATTAAACACCTACCTCATCCCAGGCACTAGGAATATGAGGACACACATGACAAATTCTCCCTTCTGTTTTGGAGCTTCACTTGAGATATCTAGAAGGTCAAGGGTACCTACCACTGATATAAGATATTTTTATTGTATCATACCCTTTATCATTTTTGTTTACCTTAGTTTCCTCAGAATTACCGAATTTGTGTTCTGTTAATTTGTGTTCTGTTAATTAACTTGTGCAACTGTTACTGTTTTTTTTTTTGGTCCATAATACTTCCCTTTGGGAACTGCTCTGCTCCACATCATGTAATTCTGGTAGAACTATCAATCAAGGTATGAGTGTCCACTGCCCCAGTGATAGATATATGGCTGAGGTTAGCAAAGTATATCCAACTCCCTTAGACACAGATACTGTTCCAAGGTATGCTTGCAGTCTAACTGTGGTCAGCCAGAATCCTTTTGAAGAGACTGATTCTGGAAGTCTGAAAGGTTATCAATCCTTCTGAAAGCATGAGATTTAAGAACCTGATAAATCTGGAAATGTCACATTACATGGAGATCGTTTATAAGAGAATGAAGCCAACACAGATGGAAGCAGAGCCAAAAAATGAGGAGGGCAGAAGGGACAGAACATGATGATATTGTTTCTTGAAACCTCAATCCATCCATGCCTGAAATGGAACTAACTCTTGGACTTTTCCGTTACATGAATTGATGGCAATTCCTTTTGGCTTCGGCTAACTTGAGATGAGTTTCTTTCCTAGCAGGTGAAACTGATAGACAACTGTTCAGTACAGCAAAGTACTGCTTGAGTACAGAGTACCACTGCTCAAATCTTTGCAAGTAAATCTTGACTCCCTTTCTACTCTTGTCTTGGTCACCTTCGATGGATGCAATGAAGGCAAGCCAAGTGCTCTTATGACATTTTCCATGTCACCTTCTCCTGCCTCCTTAGTCTCTGCTTCTCTCTCCTGTCCTCTCTCCCCAGGTCTAGACATTGTGTGTCTTTTCAAATGGGGAACTCACCATGCACATACCTGACTTGCTTACCAATGGCTTTGTGGCTTAAGAGTTACTTTCTTCACTTGTTTCTGTTTTTTTTAGTGTGAAACTCATGTTTAATTGTCAACCTGGGGAAAGAAACAAGAACATAGCTTATATTATAGGAGTTTGGTAAACCTTGTGGAGGTAAGTAGTGCTGGGGTGGGAAGTGATTGCAGGAGGTTGAGGAGTAAGTAAGAAAGAGTGGAGAATAATGGAGTTATCATTGATGTTTGGGCATACATTGGAGGAAGATGGTCAACAGCCAAAAGGGTGATGAATCCTTTGAAATTTTATTCTATTCACTTGTGGAAAAGGTCAACTTCCTCTAATTTGAACAACGGAAGGGTTTTTTTTTAATATTTTATTTATTTATTTGACAGAGAAAGGGAGTGAGAAAGCACTAGCAGGAAGAACAGCAGAGGGAGAAGGAGAAGCAGATTCTCTGCTGAGCAAGAAACCCGATGCGGGGCTCGATCCCAAGACCGTGGGACCAGGACCTGAGCCAAAGGCAGCTGTTTAACTGACTGAGCCACCCAGAAGCCCCAAAGGAAGGAGTTCTAAGGAGCCATATCTGGGGACTCTAAGTCATTACTGTCTTAAGGCAAAAGGCATCCAGGAATCTGCCAAGAGGAGTAGTTGGTTTGATTACCTACAGAGAGTGTGGATCCTCCACCGAATGATTTATCTGCTGAATTATGAGCTGAATTGGGATGTTCTACTTTTAATTTGGGGTGGTCTTTTAAAATCAGAACTTCTAGCAAAAAAAAAAAAAAAAAAAAAGTAAAACCACAAATTACACCCAAGTTACAATACATTGTGGAGATACCCCAGATGCTTTGATATCCACGAAAATAATCTCATTTTCAAGAGAAATTACCCATCCTTGCCAGAAGAACGTGTGTTCCCATGACATCTGTAATGAGACATTCCAAATAGACTGCAGTAATAGAAATCTTCCTTTTGGAGGAAGGGCTCTGGAGCAGGTCTATTTGGATCATGAGTGTACAGAAAGTACCCAAGTATCAGAGCCTACCTATCATGCCATGAATCTGCGTAAGGAGAAATTGATATCAATCACATTGCTCCTTTATTTGTCCATTCATTGATTCATGTATTCAGTACACGAGTCTCCCGGCCAGTGGAGAGCACCAGAGATACACATCTTTAGCAGCAGCAATGATTAAAATGTAGCCCTCACCTTGCAGGTTCCAATAGAAGAGATAATGTCATAATAACATATAATAAATATATCCTAATAACAGATGTCTGTGCAGTGCTCTCTGGCTGTATAGAGCATAGAAGGGAAAACTGAATTCTGAGTTCACAGATTGCTGGTGAGAAACAGGGATAAACACCAGTTACCTGAACCAAGTCACGAGACCTAAACACTGGGTCCCACCTGTTACTGACTAACTACATCATTATGGGGCTGGGGTTGGGGGCAGGGATTGGCCTCAGTTTCCTCACTGAAAAATTGAGGTGTGGGCCGTAGAGTTCTATGGGCATAATGATATGTGTGTGTGTGTGTGTGTGTGTGTGTGTGTGTGTGTGTGTATTTTAACTGGCAATGCATCTGTTCAAAAAGATTTGCACCCAGTCCAATCTTTATCTTCTTGCCCATGTTTCTAAATACAGTGTAATTTCCTTGTCTTGTCTGATTAGGCTGATCTTAAGCAGACTGTGATTTAGAGGGGGGAAAAAAAGGTTTTTCTAACAGTTTCAAGCCATTTATCTTGATTAAAAGGATAGTCTTTATATCCAAACAAGCTTGTCTTATTTAAACCTACAGGAAGAAAAGGCCTTCATCCTGAGTAATGGATGATCAGTATTTTCTATAATCCTTTCTAAAATTTGAATTAAAAGGATATCTTGGAAACACACAAAGAGATCCAGAAATGGACCTATTTCTGTGTTAAAATGAAAACAAAACCAACCCAGGGACAAAAATTTATGACCTTACAGACCCTCTAGATATTACCCTCTTCTTCCCCTTCCCTCTCTTCGTACTTGAAGGTCATGCTGGCTCCCTTGGCCTCACCTTTTTTTAGGGTGTACAGCCCACCTGCAGCCAGATCCCATCCCCACCACAACTTCAAAACTGCATCTTCCAAGGGCAATAGTCTCTCCTCGTTGCCAAAGCCAGTGAGGCTCCTTTTCCTCCTTCCATAGAGTAAGTCCCAGATTTTTGACACTGTTCTCTCTCCCCTGATCTCCTGGGACACAAATCCCTCTGGGTCTTGCTCCTTTAAGAACATTACCTATGTGTTTATCACATGCTGGGAACTCTGCTAAGGATTTTACCTGTGTCTTCATGTACATATCACCACATCCCCATGGAATGTGTGTTAGGAATGTCCTTTCACAGAGAGTGACTATAAAGTGAGTCCTTAGGACCTATGCTCTTCTCTCCAGTACACATATGGGAACACCTGCCCCATGACTTCATTGCCTCTGCCCTTCATTGTCCAACCCACACCCACTCACTCTCTCACCACACTGTCTTTCCAGGAAGATATTGGCCATTTCTAGCCTTTTCCAGGTTCCAAACCATTCACCCATCTCACAGTTTTATATTCCCCCAACCTTCTCAACCAAAGTAGAGAAAAACAAAAGGGGGGGAAATACACTGTTATCTTCCCACCAAAATATAAATGTCTTCCCCTTTCACTTCCTCTTCCAGTGACAGCACCACCATTTATACCAACTACCGTGGAAGAAATGTGAGTCATTCCTACCCTGATTTTGTCTCTCTCACTCTCCTCCTCAAGGTGGTCCCCAAGTTCAATTGCTCTGCCTTACCATAAGCTGCATCAGCCCACCTTCTCTTGATTTGTATTGCCCCCCCATCACCCCATCACTCCTGCCTTCATCTTTTCTTGCCAGGATTCCTTCGATCCCCTCCTCACTGGTTTGTCTTCAACCATGCACACCTCCGATGTTTACAACGACAACGTAACAAAGCAGTCTTTCCAAACCTGAACCTTCACCCTGCTCCTTCAGCTCCAAAGTGACATGGCTGGTTGCCTTCCCAGTCTCCATTGGATGGCAGTTCACCAATGTGGGTTTGATGCCTCTTCCCATTCATGGATGGGTAATATTCCAGACCTGAGTGTTAGAAACATGTGGAATTCCCCAGCTGCAATGGAGGGTGAGCATGGAACCCAGCTGGTCTGATCAGAATGACAGGATGATCTCAGGATGGTTGTTGGATCATTAACAGAGAAACCAAAACTCTCTCCTGTCTCTGGTCATAAATGAGAAGTAAGTTTTGTCAGCAACAATAAGGCAAGTCAGCCTTAGGTTAGAGGACATTTCACAAGGTTCTAAGGTCTAAGCAATTTTTTTCAGAAAGTCATTCAGAAAAATATGTATGCGTTAGATCTTCAGGGACATGTCTTTCCATCTGAGTCTTTTCTCTGTGTATAGAAATGACATTGTTTAAAACTGTGTATGGAGTTTTATTAAATGACATTGTTAAAAACTCCATCAAGACTATAATTGTGTTTGTCTAATTAGATTAGGTTAGTCTGTCTGAAATTGCATTTTTTGGGGTCAAAACTGGTGGAACATTGCCATTCTGCATGACTCACCTGATATGTGTCCATCTCTCCATTTCCTTTGGAAGTTCATTAAGAGCAAAAACCACTTTTGTGTTTTTAGAGCTCAGCAGTATGTCTTTCTAGTGGGTCAATAAATGTCTGTTAAATCTAATTGTATGGATAAATTCAATACAACACTGTTTCTAAGGTAAGGCTCTACATTCTGCTCCTACTTGTTTGAGATTTCCTTCCCAATGTCCTTCTTTCCTTATCCACAACCTTCTAAATGTAAAAATGCCTAAGGTCCTTTTTAATTTTTACTTAAGGCACTTTTCTTGTGGTCTCATGGCCTCACACAGATTTGTCTAACACACACACACACACACACACACACACAGAAACACCTACCACACTATGTCTCCAGTTCCATCTCCTCTCCCAAACACTACACTGAAATTTCCAACTTACGGGTGTCTATAAAACATCCCATGTAGCTGGCAATACATTATATGTTAATAAAAAATTTAAAAATTTAAAAAAAAATAAAAGGCAAAAAAAAAATCCCATGTAGATGTCCTCTCTCTCTATAGACGTCTACAATGGGACTCATCGGGTGTCTCTATCCTCTGTACAGACATCTCCTACAGATCTGCTCCTCTCCTTCTGTAGCACATCTGGCTTAAAGCTGCCCCATCTTCCCAGTATCTTGGGTTCAAAACCTTGTAGTCATTTTAGACTAAATCATTATCAATTGTCTTTGATTACTTCTAAACCACCTCTCTGGCATCTCCTTCTTGTTCCCTCACTACTGATGCCCCAGTTCATTGACAAGACTCATCCCCCTTGGACATATACCCTATCTTATAGCAAGAACGGTATTTCTCAACTGTTAATCATACCATACATCTTCCCACTGACACAACACAAATGCACAGTGTAAATATTTTTTAAGAGATTCATTTATTTTTGAGAGAGAGAGAGCACAAGTGAGGAGAGGGGCAGAGGGAGAGAGAGAATCTTCAAGCAGACTCCCCTCTGAGCATAGAACCCGACCTGGGGCTTGATCCCAGGACCCTGAGATCATGACCTGAGCCTAAATCAAGAGTCAGATGCCCAAACTGACTGAGCCACCCAGGTGCCCTATGCACAGTGTAAATATTAACAGAGGATTGTTTAAGGTAGAAGAGAGGAAAACAGGGAAGAGTTTCTCAGACTAGACTGCCCACAGGAAGGTGAGCTTTGAGACAGATTCTGTAGGAGGAGATGGGATTAATCTCAACTAAACCGGGGAAGCAGAGATGTTGTCAAGAAGAGAAAGGACAGGAATTCCTTTCTGATCCCAGCGCCTCATGAATTACTGCATCTAAATCAGAAAATAGTATTTGTTAGACTTTCCATATCAGATAACAACATTACAGTAATTATTTTTGACAGTCTAAGTGTTTCCACTGAAAAATTGAGAAGCAAGGCAGAAAAAAATTGAAAGAGCTCTGTTGTCAGCATTTTATGCTGTTGCAATACTCTTGCATTGATGATACAAAGGGAAATGGAAGTGTAGACAGTTTTGCTACCAAGAAACAGGCCAAATACTTAGGATTTGAATTGAAGAATTACTTTTGACTGTTGCAGACTTAGAACATATTTGAGTATTTGTTCCAGGAACACGTTTTGAGATCCTGCCAAGCAGAACCACGATCTCCCAAGATCAAGATGGCAAAGAACTGTGTCAAATGTTTTATAAGTAGGTGTACATCAATCAATCAATAAAAATCCTGTTTCAATCCCTGAATTTTTGTGATACATGTGAAAGGAACCAATCTGGGTTTGTTTTGTTTTTTAAATATTCATACCAAAATAACAGGACACCCATGTCAGTTCAACCTTCCATTCACTTCTGGAGTAATTAGCACATAGAATATAAATTAGTTTTCTTTTTTCCCAAGCATTCTCAGGAATATCTGAAATGCAGATCAAGTATTATTATCAGATTTATATTAACA
Source organism: Lontra canadensis (assembly GCF_010015895.1). Taxonomy (NCBI): domain Eukaryota; kingdom Metazoa; phylum Chordata; class Mammalia; order Carnivora; family Mustelidae; genus Lontra; species Lontra canadensis. Next base: position 1,393,535 of record NW_022631116.1, read on the forward strand.
CATGTAAACCTTGGGATGTTTAAGCAATAGTCTCATTCCTTCCCATGAGCTATCAAATTTCCAGTCTTTTGGGGGGTTATGATGGCATTTCAATACTAGATAGTATTATAGCAGGGGATCAAGAATGAAGAAAGAGTAACTAAATGGAAATGACATCAGTAATAATAATAATTCGTCCAGCTCAGTTACTCCCTATTTAAGACCATCTGGTGGAAGCCATCTTGTCCATTCACTAAGGAGACCTTAAGACCAAAGTGGATTTTCCAGTCTACCCAGCTGAACTTAGATTCTGTGTGGGAGAAGAAGATGAGGTATGTTACAGAACCTTCAGATGCTTGTTCCAGGAGCACAGGGCGAAATTCTGCCTATCTTCCATCAGGCATGAATCCCTCTGTATCCCCTTACCTACACAGCTGCAAGGACGCGGCCACTGGGAAAAGAAGCATTAGAAACATGAGGGGAAGAGAGTGCCAAAACACTCACAGGTACAGCTTTTTGACGTGGTTTAACTCTGCTCACTAGATCGGGGACAGCCAGGGAGTGAGCAGAAGTGGATATGACAGGAAGAAAGGTAGCCAGAGCATTTCTTGTCCCCCTACTCCATGGGTCTGTCATTACACGTGTCTGACCACCTGAGGGCGCTAGCCGCTGCACACTTGCCTGTATCTCTTGCTCGTCTGAACCTTGAGCCAGGATCTTCCAAAGGTCTATTTCCAGCAGCCTGAGACAAATGGTTTCCAGGACTTCAGCTTCCCACCGTCCTAACTATTCCCCCCGCCCCCGCCCCCGCCCAGTTTCTGTTACTGCAGAACACTGCCCAGTATCCAGAGGGCAGGGACTTAAGTCTCCTCTTTGTTCTTTCCACAGTTCTGGAGGCTAAAAGTCCAAGATTAAGGTGCCACGTGGCTGGGTTCTGGGGAGAACATTCTTCCTGGTCATCTTTTCACTGTGTCCTCACATGGCCCAGTGAGAGTGACCAAGCGAGCCCTCTGGTGTCTCTTGTTATAAGGGCACTTATCCCAGCATGAGGACCCCATCTTCATGACCTTCTCTAACCCTAATCACTTCCCAAAGGTCCCCACTTCACATATCATCACATTAAAGACTAAGGTTTCAACGTATTAATGGTGCAGCAGGGGGTGTGGGGGACAATTCAGTTCACCACTACATTATTAAATATTGTGTGTGCTTTCTCTAGACCTTTCCTAAACCAAAGGAGAGGGAGAGGAGGAGACAAGGAAGGGGGGTAGGAGGAAGAAAGAGAGAGATTGCTACTCTTTATCACAAACCTACTATTCTGTAACTACTTTGATTGACAGATTTTTTTCTTTTTTTAAGGCTTTTATTTATTTATTTATTTGAGAGAGGAAGACAGCACATACATAAACATACACATACAAGTGGGAGGGAGAGGGCCAGAGGGTGAGGGAAAAGCAAACTTCCCACTGAGAAGGGAGCCTGACACGGTGCTCAATCCTAGGACCCCCGAGATCATGACCTGAGCGAAAGGCAGTCACTTAACCAACTGAGCCACCCAGGTGCCCTGACAGATTTTTTTTCATAATTATCTTATCCTATCAGTGCATAGAGATCCTTCTTACTATTTTTAATATCATCATAATAATAAACAGTATGGAGTATACCATTAAACAATAAAATAACATTTCGGTTCAAAAGACAGATTGAACAGACACCTGTATATGTACCCCCTTTTGAATACCCCATTAAAATTATATATGGATTTGTAACATATATATTTGAATTATATAGTATATACAATTGAACTATATATGTTATAAATATATATGTAATTTGAAATCATATATTATATATGTAACGTATATATAATTTGAATATACAAATGGTCCCTGACTTGTGGCTCAACTTAATGACATTTCAACTTTACTAGGTGCAAAGGAAATACACATTCTGTAAAAATCGTACTTCGAATTCTGAATTTGGATCTTTTCCCAGGCTAGCAGTGGTCAATCCTTTCTCATGATGGTGGGCAGGTGCAGTGAGACACACCCCAAAGTCAGCCACATGACCATGAAGGTAAACAATAGATATTTGTCTAACTATTCTACTCCAAAATACATTTTTCATTGTCAGTACAGTATTCAACAAATTAAATGAGATCGTCAACTTCTAAAAAGGGCTTTATGTTAGATGATTTTGCGCAACTGGAGCGTAATGTAAATATCCTGAACACATGTAAGGTAGGCTAGGCTGAGCTATGAAGTTTGGGAGGTTAGGTGTATTAAATGTATTTCTGACTGACAGTATTTTCTACTTATGATGGGATTGTCCAGTTGTAACTCCAATGTAAGTGGAGGAAGATCTATAAATATTTGAAATCATAATAACCTTAAACCCCTGAAAAACAAAAAAGTGTATCAACAACACAACAGAAATTGTAAATTCTGGGTGCTCGGGTGGCTCCATAGGTTAAGCGTCTGCCATCAGCTCAGGTCATGATCCCAGGGTCCTGGGATTGAGATCTGCAATAGGCTCCCTCCTCAGTGAGGAATCTCCTTCTCCCTCTTCCTCTGCCCCTCCTCCTGCCCATGCTCTCTCTCTCTCTCTCTCTCTCTCAAATAAATAAGAAAAATCTTAAAAACACATACACACACACAAAAATTGTAATTTCTTAGTAAAAGGAAAGTGCAACAATTGATGAAGAACTCCAAAGTGCCAGGTGTTCCCCAACACAATGAATAAAACAAGAGGAGTGATTCCCCAGGAAGTCATAGGATATTTTACTTACAAAACCCATTTTAGAAAGCTATCGTTATCAGGACTCTCCTATCCCTCTTGCCCTCCCACCCTCAACAGAGAGGTTGGTGTTAATAGCTGGATTTTGCCTCCAACATGTAACCAGAAAACGAGCCCCTTGGGGGAAGTTTGTTAGAGGAGAGCACACATTGGCAACATTGGGTCCTAAAAGATTCTTAAAGCAGCTTGAGGTACTTCCAGACCTCCACAACAGACAGGGAGATGCCTGTGGTTGAAAGAGGAAGAAAGACGATTCTGCCCCAGAATGAATTACATGAAAGACTTCCACCTTCAGAATGATGGTCTCCTTATTAACGCAATTACCTATAGATGCCCTGCTTTCTGTCCACATACCTGAAAAGCATGCTGCGTCCGAGTGAGCCCAACTCAGGAACAGAGCTAGCAATTAAAGGAGGCTATCAGCAAGGAAGGGAGATCAAAATGGCATTTAATTAACAGACAAGGCAGGCTATGGGGCACCCGGGTAGCTCAGTCAGTTGAGCGTCTGCCTCTGACTCAGGTCATGATCCCAGGGTCCTGGGATCGAGCAATACATTGAGCTCCTTGCTCAGCGGGCAGCCTGCTTCTCCCTCTCCCTCTGCCCTACCCTGCCTCACCCTCAAATAAATAAATAAAATCAGACAAGCCAGACTCAATATCCTCCTGAGAGCTGCCTGGTAGGATTGGGGAAGGAAAACCATTTTCCAGGTGTAACAGATGCTCTTGGTGCCCGGGCCACAGCCCTTCTGCAGGCATTCATCTTTCTGAGTCAGTTCGATGGCTTCTTAACTTCAAGCTCTTGCAACATCTGGCTTTCTCTGGCACCGTGCCTTTTTTATCCAGCCTGTGCATTGGGCAGGCTATGCTGGCAGTCCCCAACCAATCATCAATGACCATGGGCATGGACGTCAGTAAGAAAAGCTTCCGGTTTCTCATCTGTCAGGTGCCAAGTGCACTCTATGCTGTGGGATCCCCAGTTGCCTGTTGAAGTCCTGCTCAGGAACCACCTGCACTGGCTTCCTTCCCTTTCCTGCGCTGTCCGACTTCCACTGACCCCTAGTGGTGCTTCCGGGAATCACCTCCAAGGTAAACTCGCTTTTTTTTTTTTAATTTAAAATCAATTAATTAACATACAGTGCATTATTAGTTTCGAAGGTAGAGTTTAGTGATCCATCAGTTGCATTTAACACTCAGTGCTCGTTACATCACGTCCCTCCTTCATGCCCATTACTCAGCTGCCCCATCCTTCCACACACCTCCCTCCCAACAACCCTCAGTTTGTTCCCTGTAGTTAAGAGCCTCCTCTGGTTTGTAAATTGCTTTTGAATCTCTGTCTCAGCGTCTCCTTGGGGAACTGAACTTAAGACTCTAGGCCTGGCAGGTCTTCTCTACTCTGTGCAATTTTTATCTTTTTGTAAGTGTGTTAAGTCAGAAACTTCTATTAATCCAAGGAGGACTTTACATTTTCAGAAGTCTTTAGAAATATTTAAAAATAAATGAAAACTAACTGAAGTAAGTTGATTATTATTTTTTTTTCCAATCTGACTATGAATGTGACCCACTTAATCTTTGTAGGAGACCAGTTAATTGGTGGAGACCCTGGGGCTCACATTGTCAAGTCCAGGATCTCCTTCTTTTTAAAATTTTTTTTTTAATTTTTAAAAAAGATTTTATGTATTTATTTTTAGAGAAAGAGGGTGTACAGTGGGTGGGGGAGAGGGAGAGTGAGTCTCAAGCAGACTGTGCTGAGAGCAGAGCCCATTGTGGGGCTGGATCTCACCACCCTGGGATCACAACCTAAGCTGAAACCAAGAGTCAGAAGCTTAACCAACTGCACTGCCCAGCTGCTCCCAGGATCTCCTTCTTGAGGCCTAATCCCCCTCCCCACCCACCTCAAATATAGTCCAAACACCCAGGCAGAGAGAGAAACAGCAAGTGTGACCAGTTCACTAAGAAGACCTAGACTGTGTTTGCCATTGGTCTTGTTGCTGCCACCAAAACCTCTTCTTTAAGCCTTGGTTGGCCCCATTGGAAGCATCCTTGGCCAAGGTCACTGCTCTCAGTTACCTGGTTCCCAGAACCAGCTCAGGAGTGCTCCATGTCCAGGCTTCAAGGCTGGAATTCCCAGGCTGGGCCTTGGGACCAAAGTGCACACCCATGTGGGGCCACTGCAGTGTGGAGAGAAGAGTCACAAGCATCTGCTCCAAGGAGATTGTGAGATTTGACCAGGCTGCTGGGACACTGGAGTTATCTCTTGATAAACAGATAAAGTGCAGGCTTATGAGTCCCTGTTCCATAAGTCAATGAAGGCTTTGAAAAACCTATCAAAAAGATCGATGTCAGAGGCACCTGGGTGGCTCAATGGGTTAGGCCTCTGCCTTCAGCTTGGGTCATGGTCTTGGGGTCCTGGGATCGAGCCTGGTATCAGGCTCTCTGCTCAGAGGGGAGCCTGCTTCCCCCTCTTTCTCTGTCTGCTGTTCTGCCTACTTGTGATCTCTCTCTCTGTGTCAAATAAATAAGTAAAACCTTAAAAAAAAAAAAAAGATTGATGTCAAAGGGCACAGGTGTGGCTCAGCAAGTTAAGTGTATGCCTTCGGTTCAGGTCATGATCCCAGGATCCTGGGATCAAGCCCCTCATCAGGCTCCCTACCTCGCACAGACTCTGCTTCTCCCTCTCCCTCTCCCTCTCCCTCTCCCTCTGCCTCTTGCCCTGCTCGTGCTCTCTGTATCTCTCTCTCTCTGAAATAAATAAATAAATAAAACCTTTAAAAAGAAATAGATGTCAAAATGTGTATGTTATTGTGTCCACACGGTGAAATTGGGATCAGTTTTTATTTTTCTTTTAGTTTCTGTACTGTCTAAATACCTTTCATTAAAAAAAAAAAATGTTTTACTTCCGTAGGCAGATTTTTAGCACTATGAATATTTTTCAAAGAAGAAAGAGAAACTGCCGTCATATTCACTGGATTATTCAACAGACATCTATTGAGTGGTCCTTCTGGGCCAGGCACTTCCTGGGCATAAGAATGCATGAAGAAATGAGACAGACCAAATGCCTCCTCTTATAGAATTTAAGTTCTAGTGAGGAAGAGGCACTAGCTAGTCGGCAAATACACTAAAAAATAAAAAGAGTGCTCTGAAGAACTCTGAAGGAGGATGAGACATTGAGGGCACAGTGGAGGGCATGGCTACCAACCACTAGATAAGAATCCATCCAAAAATTCTCCATTACAAAGGAGCTCCTTTATCCCTCTTCACTTTTTTCAGGAAAATTACACAAAACGTTGGAAAGAAGTCTACCTTTACCTTGCATCTCAGATGAAAACTGTATCATTTACCTTCTAGGTAAAGAATCTGAAATGATCTAAAATCTCATTGATTTATCTGTTAGGAATAACATTATAAATGTGCTTTTCCCCAATTATATTCAGGTTTTATTACTCTGGTTTTTCCCTCTTTCCCTCTCACCCTCTGGGCGCACAGATGCTCCTTGAACACACACCAGCATGCTCCATGATGAATGCAAATGGCCACAGGCACAGTGACCAATGGCCACCAACCTCCATTCTTCAGAGCCCACACGTCAGGGGAGTGACAAGTCTTTCTCCATTGTCTGAAACTTCAAGCAAGTCAGGCCAGCACCAGCTTCAGAGGCAAGGGCTGGATAATCCCTTTTCCCCATGTGGAGTAAGTCACAGGAGCTCAGCTGTGGCTTACAGTCTATGCATCACCGCAGAGTGTCTCCTCCTTAAAGCACAGCTGACTCCTCAAGAAGCGATCCCCGATCACATTTCCCCAGCTCCTTTGGAAAGTACCTGATTGACTTTCTCCTTTTCTGGTAGCCTGCCATTTTTACATGGAATACAGAGTGTCCCAAGGGGGCCTCTTATAGCCCATCCAGTGTGGCCAAAACCACGCACTCACTACACAATCAACACACTTGCACAAACACACACTTACACAACTCTCGGGGGGTGTTTCTGAGAAACATAAAGAAGGGCAGCTCAGATTAGAAGCCAAGGGGAGACACCTGCCCTGTTAGAGATTCTTTTAATGGGATACCAGACAACACCCTTGGTGTTACCATATTTTAAAAAAGTGGTTGGGGGTGCCTGGGTGGCTCAGAGGTTTAAGCCTCTGCCTTCGGCTCAGGTCATGATCTCAGGGTCTTGGGATCAAGCCCCGCATCGGGCTCTCTGTTCAGCAGGGAGCCTGCTTCCTCCTCTCTCTCTGCCTGCCTCTCTGCCTACTTGTGATCTTTGTCTGTCAAATAATAAATAAAATCTTTAAAAAAAAAAAAAAGCTGTTGAATCTCAATGTGGTTTTGATTTAAATTTCCCTGATGGCTAATGATGATGAACATTTTTTCATGTGTCTGTTAGCCATTTGAATGGCCAAAATTAACAACACAGTAAACAACAAGTGTTGGAGACGATGTGGAGAAAGGGGAACCGTCTGACACTGTTGGTGGGAATGCAATTTGGTGCTGCCACTTTGGAAAACAGTCTGGAGATTCCTCAAGAAATTAAAAATAGAGCTACTCTATGACTCTGCAATTACCCTACTGGGTATTTACCCCAAAGATACAGATGTAGTGAAAAGAAGGGCAACTGTACCCCAATGTTCATAGCAGCAATGGACACAATCACCAAACTGTGGAAAGAACCAAGATGCCCTTCAACAGACAAATGGATAAAGAAGTTACAGTCCATATATACAATGGAGTATGATGCCTCCATCAGAAAGGATGAAAAACCAACTTTTGTATCAACATGGGCAGGACTGGAGGAGATTATGCTGAGTGAAATAAGTCAAGCAGAGAGAGTCAATTATCATATGGTTTCACTTACTTGTAGAGCATAAGGAATAACACAGAGGACATGGGGAGATGGAGAGGAGAAGTGAGTTGAGAGAAATCAGAGGGGAAGATGAACCATGAGAGACTGTGGACTCCGAGAAACAAACTGAGGGTTTTGGAGAGGAGAGGGGTAGGGTGTTGGGTGAACCTGGTGGTGGGTATTAAGGAGGGCACATATTGCATGGAGCACTGGGTGTGGTGCATAAACAATGAATCTTGGAACACTGAAAAAATTAAATTAAATTAAAGAAAAAAAAGCTGTTGAGCCAGAAGAGTTGATGCGAAACAATTGTTGCAAAATTCTCAAAGAAAACACTGATACAGTTTAACTGAAAGCATCCACATTCTCTGGGTTGAAAGCTCTAAACTATATCATTCAGCCTTGGGAAGTAAAAAATGGTCACCAGCCTAGCCCTCTGGTTCCTCTAAGACCACCAAGGAAACAGACAGCCTTTTGCTTCCTCTTGTCAGTCAATGTGGGGCTGAAAACCTGAGGCTTCAGATATCCAAAGCTGAGAGCAGAACGATGAAAAAAAGACAGTTGAACAGAGACATCCCACCAAGTCCGAGCACTAAATCCGGACCCATTTATTTATAGGGATACCCTATTTGCTTCTGTTTTAAAGCAATTCTGATAAAATGGATTATCAGTTCTACACCCCATCACAGATTTGAGGCAGCCCGTGAGAAAATGAGCAGGCATGCTGCTAGAAACAGGAACACGGATTTAAAAACAAAAAATGATACATGCATAAAAGTAACAGGTAATGATGAGAGAAAAGATGTGAAATTTTTGCAGAGGCAAATAAAATCCTCCAAACCAAGCACTTCAGGTTCATTTAGGTACAAGGCAAAATATTTTTAAAAGGTATTTATTTATTTACATCATAATTTTTTTATTTATTTATTCGAGAGACAGGAGAGGGACAGAGGAAGAGGGAGAGAGAGAGAATGTCAAGCAGACTCCCTACTGAGCTTGGGGCCCAGCATGGAGCTCCTTCCCAGGAATCTGAGATCATGACCTGAGCCAAAACCAAGAATCAGACCCTCAACCCACTGAGACCCCCAGTCGTCCCAAGACACAAAATATTTTAATCTTTTCACCCACTTCTCAAGATACCACAAGGACTGATGTTCATAAGGAAGCCTTCAGATGGTCGCTAGCTTACCCGTTCAATATCCTTGTGGAAGGAAGCAGAGGGAGTGTGTTTTAGACAACTTCCCATCCAAAATGATCACGTGGGGAGAGCGGATGGTAAAGGGGCACCAAGGAATTTTGGGGGTGATGGAGATGGAGACTTATCTCTGAGTAAAGAAGGGGTTAAATTACAGGCAGGGAGAGGTTGGGGACCTTTGACCAGGCTCTGAAACTATTCCTGGCAGGCAGAAGCACTAAGCCAGAGTGAACAAGAGGTAAGGGAATAGGCCAGACCACCACCTGGTCCCAGATGTTAGGGAGTGTTTTTCTTGGGAGGCTACACTGTAATCACAGAAAATGACCAAACCTCAAAGAAGTAAGTCATTAAGGGTATTATCTTTGGTCCTTGCTTAAGCCAAGACAGCACAAGCATCTCAAGGCCACAAGCCTCCTGGTCAGTTCTCAGTAAGAGACCAGACCTAAAATCCCTCAGGGGCCACCCATTTGGAACCCCTCTTATGCTAGAGAGTTTTCCTTTCCTTTCTGCTCTCACTTTCACTTAAAAAAAATTTCACTACACTTGACCCTTTTGTGTCTGCAAGATTTGTTCTTTGATTCTGTGAGACAAGAACTCTGCAGTCCTACAGCATCGTGATTAGGAAGGGGGTGACATGCCTGTATGGATTGGCCAAGTCATCAGGCTCTGCACTGAAAGGGTGCATTTTATTGCATGTAAATTATACCTCAATGGAATTGATTTAAAACATAAAAATAAGGGTGCCTGGGCGGCTCGGTCAGTTAAGCATCTGCCTTCAGCAAAGGTCATGATCCCAAGGTCCTGGGATCGAGTCCCACATTGGGCTCCCTGCTCAGCAGGGAGCCTGCTTCTCCCTCTCCTTCTGCCTGTCTCCCCATTCCTGTGTGCCCTCTCTCTCTCTCTCTCTCTCTCTCAAATACATAAATAAAAATCTTTTGTAAAAATAAAGTTAAAACTTGGAATTTATGCACCAGACTCAGCCATCTGAGAATTCACCGGTTTTTGCAAAGTCCACTTCCCTGCTGATACAAGCTACTTATATTAATTCAAGATACATCTGTTATGCCAGCCATTGTGTTGGGTCCTGAGGATACAGAAATGTCAGAAATATATTCCCTGCTTTGGAAAGTTATAAGCTTGATGAATTTAGTGGCCCAAAAAAAAATTTTTTTTTTTTTTACTTTAAAACTCTGTGCATATTTGAATATGTTATTGGGGGAACTAAGCCAAAGAGTATCTCGGTCATGGGTTATGCTTGTTCCTTACCTCTTCTTGCGGGATTTGCTGACCTACACAGTTTCCTGCTTTTGGAACAAAGCCCTTCGTTGAGCATCATTTTTAAATGGGAATCATTACCATACCCTCACTGAGCCAAAACCCAAGAGAGTGGCCAGCAGGATAGAATTTCCTCTCGATTTTCAGGCAATAAACAGGACTTGTCACAAGCTGTCAGAATCTCACCTATTTGGTGAGAGAGAATGCATTTCATTGAAAAACTATGCTGTGATCCCTAGACCCAGCGAGGAGAAAGTGACTCAACACTGTATAGACTGAACTGTCCCTGAAAATGTATCAAAAGTCTCCAGTACAAGAGGAGCACAGTGGACTGAAAAGAACAGCATCTTGGCCAGAGCCTGGCCCATAGCAGGGTTCAGCCACGTTTGTTGAATGAAGGAATAAAATACTTGCTTTAGCTCTCATGGCTAGCTTAGAACAGAAAAGGGCTGAAAAGCTAAGACTCTGTCCTAAGGGACAGAGTATAGCTCACAATTCAGTCCTGGAGTTTAGCCGAGATGGCAGCCCAAGGTGTTTTCCCTCTGCTCAATCCTCTCCTCGCCCAGACGCATCCTGATTCCAGAAGGTTTACTCGCTCACTCAAAGGTTGCCTGAAAGTTTTAGTTTATCTTAGGACCTGGAGCCCTGAGAGCAGGCATCTGCCCACTGCTAATGTTGGCCAGCTATGTATGGACACTGGGTCCCAGAAGGAAACAGACCCAGTCAGGGTTCCAGAAGGAAACAGATTCTAGCCCAGTTTATAGGGATCTCCATGGAGGGAATGCTCACAGAATTGCGGGCACATTTCAAGGAACCAGAAGGGGCTGGAGAAGCACTTGGATGCCAGCAATGGCAGCTGGCATGGGTGACAAGGGGGGAGGGACATCCTGTTACCACCCTCAGACCTAGGATCACCAGATTCAAATAAAAACGCAAGGTGTTCCATTACATTTGGCTTTCAGAAAAGCAATGACTATTTTTTAAAGATAAATGTCCCAAATGTTACACATACTTATACTTCAAAAGTATTCATTGATCACCTGAAATGTAAACTTTACTATGTCTCCTGTATTTTATCTGGCAGACATAGGAGGCCAGAAGGACAACACAGCATTACAGTGTGGAGATTCCTTAAGAAATTAAAAGTAGAGCTACCCTATGACCCTGCAATTGTACTACTGGGTATTTATCCCAGAGATAAGGATGTAGTGGAAAGAAGGGCCATCCGTATCCCAATGTTCATAGCAGCAATGGCCACAATCACCAAACTGTGGAAAGAGCCAAGATGCCCTTCAACAGACAAAGGGATGAAGAAGATAAGGTCCATTTATGCAATGGAGTATTATGCCTCCATCAGAAAGGATGAATACCCAACTTCTGTAGCAACATGGACGGGACTAGAGGAGATTAGGCTGAGTGAAATAAGTCAAGCAGAGACAGTCAATTATCATATGGTTTCACTTACTTGTGGAACATAAGGAATAACAGGGAGGACATTAGGAGAAGGAAAAGAACAGTGAATTGGGGGAAATCAGAGGGGGAGATGAACCATGAGAGACTGTGGACTCCGAGAAACAACCTGAGGGTTTTGGAGGGGAGGGGGTAGGGGGATGGGTGAACCTGGTGGTGAGTATTAAGGAGGGCACGTATTATATGGAGCATTGGGTGTGGTGCATAAACAATGAATCTTGGAACACTGAAAAAATAAAATAAAATTAGAAAATAAAGCTGATGCCTACTTTAGGGGGTGTCCCGGCAGGAGCAGTGGTCATGGAGGGACACTCATCCAAAGTAGAGCCCAGGGCAGTAATGAGCAAGGAAGGAAGATGAGGCCTCTCTCTGCACTTGCCCTCTGAGCTCTGGCAGGCACCTTCCAGGAGCTGAACACAGTCAGAAGCCAGCTTACTAGAGCCTGGTCACTAGAACCCTGAGGTGTTGGTCTCCTCAAGCAAAGAGGTGGACAGGGAAGGTAGAAAATGGATATGGAGGTGGGAACTAAACCAAGAATAACCAACACAGGTGGAAGTTATATTTTACCAGAAGAATTTCCTGTACCCATTTAGATGTATTGGGTTTTTTTTTATTATTATTGTTCTTGTTGTTGTTTTGCTTTTTGCTTAAAGCCACCAGTAAAACCAGATTTATAGAAAACAAGTACTTACAAACAATGTCCTCCTACCATTAAACAATAGAATCCATATATGCACACACACGCGTATACAGGAAGATACTTCTTTCTTTTATTTATTTTTAAGAGGCATGATGGGCAACATCATATTAGTTTCAGGTGTACTACACAATGATTTGATATTTGTATGTACTGTGAAATGATCACCACAATAAATCTGGTTAACATCTGTTACCACACATAGTTAAACATTTTTTTCTTTATGATGAAAACTTTTAAGATCTACTCTCTTAGCAACTTTCAAATATATGACACAGTATCATTAATGATCACCCCCATGCTGTATATTATGTCGCCATGATTTTATAACTGGAAGTTTCTGCCTTTGGCCACAAACACTCATTTCTTTCACACTCCCCCCCGCAAACCCCCTACCTCTGGCACCCATGAATCCCTCCTCTATATTTACAAGGTTGGTTTTTCCTTTGGTTTGCTTTAGATTCCACAAATAAGTGAGAGCCTATGGTATTTGTTTTCTGTGCCTGTCTTATTTCACTTAGCATAAAGCCCTGAAGACTCATGCATGTTGAAAATAGCAAGACCTCACTCTCTTTTATGGCTGAATAACACTCCATTGTACCATACTGTTTTCACTACTATAGCTTTGTAACGCCATTTGAAATCAGGAATGTGACGGCCCCAGGTATCTCTCTCAAGGACACTTCTTTCTAAATGCGCACGTGTTCAGTTCGCATGAAGCTGGAGAAGGTAGGATAATGAATAAGGATGATGAAATGCCTCTTAGACAGATCAAAACTTCTTGTTTTGATTGAGGGAAGTATCTCAAGAGAAAAGCAAATAATTCCATTGGCCACATTTTTGCTGGAAGTTAAAAACCAAATCCTGTGCTAGAGTTAATTTGCAACCATAGTTGAAAGGATCAAGCATTTTTGGCACTTCTTCTTTTTTTTTTTTTTTTTTTTTAAGTAGCGATCATCATAACTAAATTCTCTTATCATCTCTAGCATCCTTGCCCTATGCGAGATCGAGGTATCCATTAAAGGCAGTGAAACTGAGGTCAGGGGGCACTGAAAGTGATGCCACCTAATGACACTTGACTTTAAGGAAGTGGGTGGGATCAGGAGGGTTGAGAAACAGTGGGGGAGCACTAGGCAGGCAATTTGTGTTACTTCTGGTTCTTCTTCCTGTTATCTCAGCCCTGTCGTGCAAGTCACTAAACCTCCCTAGGCTTCAGATTTTTTTCAACTGTGTAATGAGGAGGGTAGTTTCAAACTACTTTTCTGATCTAAGCATCTCTATTTCAGAACTTGATTCTTAATAATTTTCTGAGGGAAGAGTAGGTAGAAGTCTTACCCAACTGCGTTAACCAAGGTGACTTCCTTGGGCAAAATTAATTGAGGACATGGGCCAAGCCCACTGGAGCTCAGCTTCCATTCAGATGAGATTTCCATGTCTGGCTTCAAGAGGGACTATCATGGGCACCTGGGTGGCTCAGTTGGCTAAGTGTCTACCTTCTGCTCAGGTCATGATCCCCGAGGTCCCAGGATCAGAGTCCTGCATTGAGCTCCCTGCACAGCAGGGAGTCTGCTTCTCCTTCTGCCCTTCACCCCACCTGTGCTCTCTCTGGCTCTCTCTCTCTCTCAAATAAATAAATAAAATCTTTAAAAATTAAAATTAAAAAAATAATAACAATTAAAAAAAAAAAAAGAGGGACCATCACTCTTGTAGGAAGGGAAATGGGTAGCAAATCCTTCCTGAATCCCTATAACAAGATAAAGAAGCATGGTTTCTCATTCCCTACAGAATCCCAAGGAATGACTGATCTCACCAAAGGCACAAGAGCCCCAACTTTAAATTCCCAGAGAATCCAACCAATGGCTAAGGAGACAGAACAATATGAAAAAAAGTCCCTGTAATAAATGGGCCACCTTTATGAAAGCCTATATTCTTAATTTTAGCTCATGTGTTTATTACTGCTGTATCTTTTCGTGCCTGGGCTTCTCCCATTAACTTTTGGTCCCTCGTGTTCCAGGGGCACAGGCAAACCAAGACATCTTTGATAATTTACACAAGAAAATTAAGACTCCATAGCCCACCAAGAGCAGCAGAAGAAAATGTTTGGCTTCTCAGAAGGTGGAAAGAGCATCCTGACACCATCCCCAGGTCGAAAGAGCGAACAGAAAATGGGGACCCGTGTCATTTGTCCTACATTTGAACTGCCTGATTTCACAGTGCAAATCTGATCCTTGTTTTCCTCTCTGAGCTAAAGAGTTCTTATTTTTTTTTAAGAATTTTATTTATTTATTTGACAGAGAGAGATCGCAAGTAGGCAGAGAGGCAGGCAGAGAGAGGGGGGTTAGAAGGCTCCCCGCTAAGCAGAGAGCCTGACACGGGGCTCGATCCCAAGACCCTGAGACCATGACCTGAGCCGAAGGGGAGGCTTAACCGACTGAGCCACCCAGGTGCCCCTGAAGCTGAAAAGTTCTAAACACCTGGACTGTCCACCTAGATCTCAAATTGCACAGCCTGGAAAGATCCCATAAAGCAGGAGCTTCCCTAGATCATGGGGTGAGGAGAAAGCCGCCTCACACGGATTCCTCCCAGGTAAAGAAGGAGTAACATGGGTTCTCGTGCACAAACCAGTTTTCAGATGACCCCACAGAAAGACCACATTTAAAGCGCGAGCGTTCCAAATTATAATGAGCCATCAGTGTCCTGGTGCGATGGAAATGTTCTCCAGCTTTTGAAATCAGCAAGGAATATGAGAATCCAGCTAAGTCCCACGGACGAGGACCAGGGTCCTCCAGGACTGTGTAGGCAGGGGTCCTGCAGGCATTCGTCCTTGGTCCCCATCTATAAAATCACCAAATTTAAACAGACAGCTGCTGGTCAGGCTCCTACAATGCTATCTGGAGAAAAACGTGGGTCTGGCCTCGAGCTGCGCGCCCAGCAGTGAGTCTGATGGAAAATGCAGTTGAAAGAACAGAGTGGAAAGCCAAATACCTATCAGGCTCTTTCACACTCCAGTGTTGCCAGAAGGTCTATAAAAATGTCATTGTCTCTCAGCTGCTGGTGATTATATTACCCTTTACATAGGCGGTTGGTAATAAAAAAAAAAAAGCAAATATCATTTTTGCTCTGCTCTGGCCTTCCTCTGGCCTTTTTCAAACAATAATAGACTAAATATAAAGAGACAGAAGTCATTACTTGGCTCTTTAACTAGTGCCAAGGAAAATGAATAATTAAGGCAACATTACTTGAAAGACATTTACACTGTTGCTTTTAAGTTAGAACCAAATAAGAGCTCTTTAAAAATACATCATTTCCCCTTTCTCTTAACATAGCGTTTGTGCTCTGGCATAATATATTATAGTTGCTACTGTTTAGATCTTACCAGGAAAAAAAAAAGTGCTTTTAGTTTCCATTATCCTATTATAAGTCCCAAATCAAACAGAGACGCAGAGGAGAGAGACAGGGTGGGGAGGCAGAGATCTCTCCCTTTGCACTGTTTTCCTTCACCTCCGGCCAAGCAGCCAACGTTGCACATTGGTGCATTCAGGACAGCAAATCCCAAACTCCCATTCTCTGAACCCTCTTGAATATCCACCTCAATTGCCAGAAGCCTCATTAGCTTTACAAGAATGAGCTCAGTTTGTTCTTTAAAGAGGCCAAGAAGAGACACGCACAGGTGCACCTGCAAGGCAAGGGTAAGAATCAATGCTGGCCAAGGCTGGCTGTCCGAGCGCTCTCGAGAGTCTCCTCGCTCTCTCTGGTTCTCTTTCCCCCTCCCTCTCCCTCTATTTGTCCTCCTTCCCCCCACCCACCCCCAATATGGATCTTAGAACAATAAAAATCTAATGTCTCCAAATTCCAGAGGCTAGACATCTGCATTCACCAGGTGTGCAGGGGCTGGTTCCTTCTGAAGCTGGGAGGCAGGATCTGGTCCATGCCTCTCTTCGAGCTTCTGGGAATTTTCTGGCAATCCTAATTGTTCCTTGGATTATAAAACATCCCACCGACCTCTGCCTTCATCCTGCCCAGCCTTCTCCATGGGTGGATGCCTGTTTCTGTGTTCCAATTTCCTCTTGGAAAGGACACTAGCCATGTTGAATCAGGCCCACCCTAATGACCTCACCATAAGCTGATCATAGGCAAAGATGCTCTTTCCAAACTAGGTCACATTCACAGGTACGTCAGGTTAGACCCCAGCATCTTTGGGGGAGGGTACAATTCAATCCACAGCAACTACTTGGGGAAGATACTTACTTCTGGCTTGTCAATGCCAGGCAGTGATTTATGAGTGAACACGAATGTTCCCACCTCCATCCTGCCCCCACATCTTTCCAATCTGTGCATTATTGTTTTGAGTCATCTCATCAGAAAACAGAACTTTCCTGGGCCTGATAAATGGGGCTTTCGCTGCAGATGTGTTCTGAGAATCCCTATCCCATTATGGATGGCCAAGAGTGG
This sequence comes from Lontra canadensis, assembly GCF_010015895.1. NCBI lineage: Eukaryota > Metazoa > Chordata > Mammalia > Carnivora > Mustelidae > Lontra > Lontra canadensis. The sequence continues at coordinate 1,410,237 of NW_022631116.1, forward strand.
AATGTTCCCTGGAAGAAGGTGTGGCTACCAGATGGCACAAGACCAACGGGTGAGCTTTGCATAAAGGGCCTCGTGGTTGGGCACAGAGAGAAGGGGAAGGGAGGAAGCATGTTGCCAAGACTCGTGGACACACGGATTCACACGGCTGCCTTTTCTCATCCCTGTGTCCATTATCATGTAGACGTGGCCTTTGTATCTGGAGAAGAGAATGGGGGTTCAAAGCAGCCTCTGATGAAACTTCTGTGATCACATTAGGCTTGAAGCAGAGAAAAATCAGAGGCAAGTACAGAGTCTTCTGACAAGCACAAGACAGGAAGAGAAGAAGAAAGACTGGGAGAGGCTTTAAAAGCCACCTTGACTTGTTTGCCTTGCCTGGAGGTGATTAATTACACATCATCACAGGAAAAGCACATGTTTCCGAAACGCTCTTCCGTGAACTACATCCATTTGTGCTTTTAGAGAGTCAATCCAGGTGATTAAGGCAGAAGGCAGGACTTGTATAAAGAGGAAACCTACAAAGCAGCTTCATTCCACACGTATTTGCTCTTTCAAAGCAAATTCAGCAGGAAATCCAAGTCACTGATGCAAACCTTTGCCGTTAATTTGTTCCCAGGGGCATGGTTGGGGCCATTATCCCAGAAGCATGTACATGAAAATCCCATTATTTGAAATACACTCACTGTATTTCTGTTTCACTCTAGGCTGTGCACTGAGGAGTTATCAGTAAATCGGAACATAGTCAAAAATGACAGAAAGAAACCTTGGGGCATTTTATGCGAACGGGAAGGAAACCAGGTTGGCAGCACCCAGAGATTATGGTCCAGAAATCTTGTTTAAAAACCACATGTATGGGGCACCTGGGTGGCTCAGATGGTCAAGCATCCTCCTTCAGCTCACGTCATGATCTCCAGGTTCCAGGATCGAGTTCCATGTCGGGCTCCCAGCTCAGTGAGGTGTCTGCTTCTCCCTCTCCCTCTGCCTCTCCCCCTGCTGTGCTCTTTCTGTCTCTTTATCTCTCTCAAATGAATAAATTAAAAAAAAAAAAAAACATTTTAATAACAAAAAAATCACATGTGACAATAAGCTGTGGGCTGAGTTGTATGTGTGTATGAAAACACAATCTAGCTGAATTTGAATTTGAATGGGTGCCTTGTGAAATGCCAACCCACAAAGTTACCCCCATAATTCCAAAATTCCTTGTTTCCGGAGAACCTGTTGTTCATACCACCATCAAACGTTTAAAGTTTACCCAGGAAGACGCACAACTTGCATGTTGCAGTTTTGCCGGTAAAAGGGAGAGATTATCAACAAGGTAAGTAATTTGCATCATTTCCTTCCAATCCAGCACCCCTGGATGGCTGAACATCCAAAGCTCCCTACATTTTTCTGATATGGGTTTACTCTGGACACAGAGCACACCCCGGACCTCCAGCCCCCCCTCCCCGCCCATCTTGCAGCCTTCTCTAAGCTCCATAAGGGCGTCCTCGCCACCTTGCCCCTCCCTGCTTCCTCCTGCCTCAGAGAGAACCTCAGAGCAGTGCGAGCGCCTCAGAGAGGTTCCAACTCCAAGGGTTCCATCCTGCTCCAGGCACGTCTCCGATGAACTCAGAACCCCGCTGCATGGGGAGGACCAGACTGTTTACCCTGCAGCTGCGGGACCTCCATGCACCAGTGCGCCCTCCCCAGGAACCCCTGATCTGGCAGATGGGAACTTCAAGGGTGTCTCACCCCCCATGTTTTGTATTACTGGTCTCTCTGCTGCTGCCCGGACCTGTGTATTGCGCATGTCCAGTTTGGCCAGAAGGAGCAGCCCATCCTCTTTCTCCTCTAAGAGAGCCGAGGAGGTATTCTGAAAATCTTTTTGTGATCCTGCATCACAAGACCACGTTTTGGGAAGGAACCGGCCCACCTGTTTCAGTAGCATGCAAAGCACTAGCTTTATGGGGAGTACACAAGAAGCAAAAGACAAAATTCATAAAGAACTTAAGTGTCTTTCAATAAGAATTTTTTTTTTTTTTTTAAAGGACCTCCATGCAATGGAATCTACATGCTGGTTAAAAAAGAATCTCAGGGGGCGCCTGTGTGGCTCAGTGGATTAAAGCCTCTGCCTTCGGCTCGGGTCATGGTCTCAGGGTCCTGGGATTGAGCCCCACATCGGGCTCTCTGCTCAGCGGGGAGCCTGCTTCCCCCCTCTCTTTCTGCCTGCCTCTCTGCCTACTTGTGATCTCTCTCTCTCTCTTTCAAATAAATAAATAAAATCTTAAAAAAAAAAGAAGAAGAATCTCAGGGCACCTGAGCGGCTCAATGAGATAAGTGTGTACCTTTGTCTCAGGTCATGATCCCAGGGTCCTGGGATCAAGCCCCGAGTCCAGCTTCTTGCTCAACAGGGAGTCTGCTTCTCCCTCTCCCTCCCTTCCCTGCTTGTGCACTCATATGCACACTCTCAAATAAAATCTTAAAAAAAATAATTGCATCTCTGACTAGCATGCATCTGTCTGTAAGATATAATGCAAAGTGGGATACAGATATATATGACCTGATCCCCTGTATGTGAAAATAAACATCCAAAACTATTCTGGGGTGGGGGTAAGGGAATGTCCACTGTTTGATTTGTACAGTTTAAAAAATAATAATCAAAGGATCAGCTCTGTCCCCGGAGGAGCTTTCTGTCAACAAGGCAAGGCGAGACTAACAAATGTGACATGTTTTTGAATTCGTGGTTCACCTGTGTGGTAGAAGCCGTTTTTCACTGTGAGATCCCTGGAGGGAGAGCCGGGAGTAGTCCTGAAGACTTCCCTACAGAGGTCAGGACTTGAGGGGGGCTGTGAGGAATGGGTAAGATACAGAAAGGTGTGGGAGGGTGGTCAGGCAATTAAGTGAGGTGTCTTACCGGTGCATTCCTCCCCATCACCAGGGGCGTACGCATTTTCCCAGTGCAATCAAGTCACTACAGAGAGGTTGCTCTCGGGCAGTTAGTAAAATCTTAGGAAGGAACAGCAATATGCATTACACTTCCAAAATTAAGTAAACATTGTATTTCCCGTAACATAAATACAAATCATTAGAAAGCAAAGCAAAAAGCCCCACCAGCCTGGGGACAGAGGAGTATTTTAGCTCTTAATTGACTTGTGATCATCTTCTGATAATCCATTCCCTCATCCTCTAATTACAACTATTTTAAACAGAAGCCCATTAATTCTGGAGTAATATTGTTTTTCTAATGAAAAACGGATTAAAAATTGCCTTTCTAATTGCCCCCCCTTTTTAGTTATAACAGGCTGCCCAAAGCCTCCGGCTTAAGGGCACTTCCTGGTTCCAAGAACTTTTAAGTGCTTCTGGGCCGCTTCCCCATCGTAGTAACAAAGGCGTTTGACACCCGCAGCACCTCAGCTGCACCCAATTAATCCCCAACCAGGATGCTGCTGGATGAATGAATCAGCAACCTTTCAAAGGGCCTGGCCAATCTCTAGGCACCAACAATATAGGCTACAACAAAGTTAATCCAACATGTAACAGCAAGGAAGCAAACAGATCTATTCACAGGGGGAAGAGACTGCACGGGCAAATAACTTGAAGGCAGGGAGGAACATGGCATATTCGGAAAGAGCAGGAATTCTGCCTTGCAGGGATTCTCCCCCACTACAGTCAGGCAATTCCTGATGAATCAAACCAGCATTTCCCTGCACCACCAAAATCTGTTGCTTTGGGAGTTAGCACCATTTCGAGAACAACAAGAAAAAAGTTCATGACCAAATAAGCTTGAGGAACAGTTTGAGGGGAGTTAAAGCAGTCTTTTTCTTAATGCAGGACTTGTCAGAACCTTTATTATTGTGATTGTGAGCATTGAGTCTCCAAGACTGATGGAAGGGCTGATGGCAATCAGCATTTCTCAAAATTCTCTCAGCTGAAGTTCCTTTGTGGTCATCAGTACACGGTTTAGGAAATAAAGATTCAGACAATTATTTTTCTTGGGTAAATATGGTTTCGGAAAAAATATACAATGTCTCCCAACAACTGCAGCTAGTTACTTGGAGTCATGGCAACCTGGTGGGCAAAACTCAACAAAGCAATTGTATTCTTTTATGGCTTAAATTTGTTCCTTCCTTTTTGTCATAAGTTTCTTGATTATTACTGTCAGGCTCTCTACAGCCTTGTTCCTACAAGTGTAGTCCAGGGATCAGAAGTATGGACATCATAGGGAATTTGCCAGAAATTCAGCACTGCATGCCCCTGTCCAGACCTCCTAGATCAGAATCTGCTTTTGGACAAGCACCCTGGGGATGTGCATGCACACCACAGTTTGGGAAGCTCCGCTCTCCACTGTAGCACTGGTTCTCAGCATTAGCGTTCATCAGGATCAACCAGGGTGAGGGAACGATGGAAGCCATGCGTGACATTCTATGACCTTGAGGTTGAGAAGTCCTGAAAACAAACCATCTTGAATGACTGACATCTTCGGCTCACCTCACCTGTCAGCCTTGGGCTGGTTTTGAAGTTCATGCCATCTCTTAGCCTCAGCTGATCGCTCCAAAGAGATAGAATAAGGGATACGTGCAGATGAAGGATGGTGTCAGGGGGTATTGTTATGCGCCATATTTGGTAAGAGCTGTTGATCCGTATGGCTTATATTTTGGTGTGACTGCTTTCATGCTGTGCCCATGACTCACTGTCCCCCAAACTGGCTGAGTCAGAATTTCCTGCCACACTTAACTTCATATACGTAACCAGCAAGAAGCATTCTTGGGCTTAGCAAAAAGCATTCTTTGGGCTTTGCAAGTAGAGGAAAAAGATTATGGGGAATCATGCATTTGCTCTGCCCAGTGGGTTTAAGGCATGTGTGCACGGCGTGATTAAGAATACTGGATTGAGCTGCTGTCTGGGATTAGGTTGCAAAGCTCTTGTCCGGGATTAAGAGTTCAGGCAACGGTCACAAAACACTTTTCATCGGTGCAGGCTAACCAGGGAGCAAGTCAGCAGCCTTGGCTCTAATGAGTCTGTCCAACTAGGTAGAGGGAAACAGATGACTGGGAGTCAAGGAATACATATATGGCTAAACAATTAGAGAGAGTTTTCTCTCTTAAAAAAGAAAAGGAACGGTCCTCAGGTACTGACAGAAACCAAAGCCCATGTTTTGTCTTGGCCACTCCATCTGGATGATTCAAACACGGTGAGCAGGGAGGGGAGGAAACATGTAAAACATTACTGTTTGAAGTAAGACCCTGTAGTTTTTCAAAGCGAGTTTTTCCAGAAGCCTAACTGATTGGCACAGTCTCAAACCTCTAGGTCATTGAAAAGTCCAGAGCTGAGTGTGCACGCTTGCCAAGGAGTTGCACACGCACACCGTAGTCCTATTAATAATAGACTTGGAACTCTTCCTGTGTGAAACTTCTGTGAAGTTCTTGGAGAAACACCAGGGTGATGGAAACAGATTCCTCATCCCTCTGGAGGATGGTCTCCCTTCCCTCTTACTTGAAAGCCCCTGGCTTTTTATGCCCTCATGGTCGTCGGAAGAAAGATTCTGTGGTGTTCGCTCTGTCCCATGACGGTAGCTACTGTCTAGGAACCCAGAGACCCAGCTTATGCAAATGTCAGCATGTCCACCAGAAGAGAGCCACGCTCTTTCTCGATAAACTGAGGACTTAGTACCTGTAGAGAAGAGCTCGTTGGAGAGGCTGTGTGCGTGTTGGGGACAGGGTCCTCTTATTTAATCCCCTATTAGTGAAAAGGACAATCCTTAAGCTCTGTTCTTAATTTCTTTCCAGGGGCCTTTCTTTGTAATGAGTCACCAGAATCACTGTGGACCCAGCCCGCAACGCAGATGTCAATGGTTTATTTTACTATTGTTCAGAAAATCTTGGGGTACAAACTCTTGGATCACGTGTGTATGGGGTGGAGTCCGGTCACCGGCATGACCAAGAAGTTCATGGACAATTAAAAGATGGTGTGGTCGGGGCCAAGATCAAAGCTGAGGAGGTATGGAGGTGTGTGCCTGGATTAGGGGAATCCTGGAAATATTTTTAGAGAAGGAGATGCTTTCAGGGTAGGCTTAAAAATAAGAATGAGTCACCTGGGAAGTTAGGGAGAAAGGGTATCAGGATCAAGGACCGGGCCTATGGGAGGATGAAGACAAGAGGAAAGCTTAGGACGTTCACAGACAATTGGCCCAGCTTGCCTGGAGGAAATGCTGTGCAGGTGGCAAAGTGACAGAGGCAGGTGCTCCCATGGGGACTTAGAGCAGCAGGGCTTTGGAAGTCAAGATGGGGAATTTGATCTTATGGAGTTGCTGAAGGACTCAAAGCATTTGACGTGGCCAGATTCACCCCTCAGCTGCATCTCTCCACCAACATTTTGGTGCACTGGAAGGCGGTGAGATCACAGACAAAGAGAGCAGTAAGAGAGCCATTGCATCAATCCCAAAGTCAGGGTGGTGGGTATGTGAGAGGAGAGGAAAGGCTAAGGAGTGTAGGCTCCCTGGGAGGTTCTGTACTGTTTAGGAAAGGGATAGTCCCTTCCTGGACCCAAGCTCATGCTCCTAGGGAGTGGGCTCAGTGGAGCAAGGAAAACCAGGTGGGCTTGCCAGCCCTAAGGAGATCAGCTCCATTTTGTAGAGATTCATGCCTATGAGATGTCTTACCCCTGTCTCCTTGGGGCATCCATCTACAGTGTGGGGTATGGGGCCAAATTCCCTGTCTTCCAGGAAAACGTCCACTACTGGATCCCTTCTGATTGTGACACGAAGTCCCACAGCTCCTGCCTTTGCTGGTGGAAGAGACTCAAAAAAGAATGTTTCACATTCCAAAGAACCTTCTGGACGTTGTTGATTTCCCCCTCAAAGGGCCTAGAATTTAATCTCCTGCCCTTGTGCACATAGATGCCTTGAGGACTGGTCTCTCAGGCCCATAATCCTAACCACCCCAAGAAAGGAGCTTTGGGGAAACTGTAGAACATCTGGTCGCAGTAAAGTCCTATCAACTAATAGAGGCATGTGTTGTTCATCAGTCAGAGGTCATGGTGTTTCCTAGACAGCACATTCAACCCCGCTCCCTCCCCCAACCACCACCACCAGCACCACCCATGTGTAGACAAGCATTCTAGGATCAGTGGGATTGTAAAAAATAAAATAAAATAAAAGACAGTCCCCATCCAAAAAAGAAAAAATAGTATCATCTAGCTGGTAGAAACAGAACATTCACATATGTACAAAATGACTTGAAAACAAATTTACAGAGAAATATAATTAAAAGCATAAATTGGGGCAGGGGGAGAAACACTTCCCCAATGGAGACATAGACCAGGGATATACCATGCGTTCAGGGCCCTTTCAAACCTCGTCCTTTAGTTTTGCTTATGGTTCACCTTGTCCTGGAAGGGTCTTGAGAAAATATAAAAGGGTATGTAGAAGAATGAAAGTAGGGAATGAAAAACAAGGAAAATGAGAACAAAAAAATGCCCATCGTATGTCAACCTATGTGTTATGTACACTTCGAATCTATGCCTTTCATTTCCTGCTGAAAATGAAAGTATGTTTTGTTCTGTACTTCCCATGATCGGGCATCAGAGGGACACTGAATTCTAACAGGTTATTGTTCAAATCATGGTCTTTGGATTGGCAGCATCAGCATCAATGGGAAGCTTGTTAGAAATGAACAATCTCAAGATGATCCCAGACCTAGTGATCCCAGACTTACTAAATCAGAATCCACACTTTAAGAAGATCCCAGGTGACTTGTATGCATGTGAAAGTTTGAGAAGCAGTGTTCTGAAAGTCATCCTTCCAAAATCAATGTACATAAATCAGTTCCTTTCTTATACACTAACAATAAAAATACAGAAAGGGAAATTAGAGAATCAATTCCATTTACTATAGCACCAAGAACCATAAGATACCTGTGAATAAACCTAACCAAAGAGGTAAAGGATCTGTACTCAAGGAATAACAGAACACTCATGAAAGAAATCGAAGAAGATACAAAAAGGTGGAATACAATTCCATGCTCATGGATTAGAAGAATAAACGTTGTTAAAATGTCTATACTGCCTAGAGCAATCTATACTTTCAATGCCATTCCAATCAAAATTCCACCTGCATTTTTCAAAGAGCTGGAGCAAACAATCCTAAAATTTGTATGTAATCGGAAGAGACCCCAAATTGCTAAGGAAATGTTGAAAAAGAAAAACACAAGTGGGGGCATCACGTTGCCGGATTTCAAGCTTTACTACAAAGCTGTGTCTTAGTGATCACTAAGACAGCATGGTACTGGCACAAAAACAGATACATAGACCTATGGAACAGAGTAGAGAGCCCAGATATGGACCCTCAACTACATGGTCAACTAATCTTCAACAAAGCAGGAAAAAGTATACAGTGGAAAAAGTCTCTTCAATAAATGGTGCTGGGAAAATTGGACAGCTATGTATAGAAGAATGAAACTCGATCATTCTCTTATACCATACACAAAGATAAAGTCAAAATGGATAAAAGACCTCAATGTGAGTCAGGAATCCATCAGAATCCTAGAGGAGAACATAGGCAGTAACCTCTTCGATATCAGCCACAGCAACTTCTTTCAAGATATGTCTCCAAAGGCAAAGGAAACAAAAGTGAAAATGAACTTTTGGGACTTCATCAAAATCAAAAGCTTCTGCACAGCAAAGGACACAGTCAACAAAACAAAGAGGCAACCCACGGAATGGGAGAAGATATTTGCAAATGACACTACAGACAAAGGGCTGATATCCAAGATCTATAAAGAATTCCTCAACCTCAACACACACAACAGATAATCATGTCAAAAAATGGGCAGAAGACATGAACAGACACTTCTCCAATGAAGTCATACAAATGGCTAACAGACACATGAAAAACTGTTCATCATCATTAGCCATCAGGGAGATTCAAATGAAAGTCATCCTTCCACTGGAATTTCATAGGGGGGGGATCCTGAGTAAGAAAACAGTCAATCTATTCACAGGATTTTTCCAACAAATGTGCTAAGTAACTGAATGTCTGTTCCTTATAACAATTTTTGAAATGCCAAAAGATATAGCAAAATTAAATCTAAGGCAAAGAGCTCTTAGGACACCAAAAACACAATTCATAAAGGAAACATTTGATAAATTGGACTTCATCCACATTTAAAACTTCTGTCCTGAAAAAGACCCTACAAGAGCATGACAAGGCAAGCAATTGTCTGGGAGCAATTATTTGTAAACAACATAACCAACCAAAGACTAATATCTAGAATATAAAAAGAGCTGTTGACACTCAACACTTAAAGAGAAATCCAGTTGGAAAACAGGCAAAAGACAGGAAGAGACCTTTCAATAAAGAGGAGATATGGATGGCAAATAAGCAAAGACGATGTTCAGCCTCATAAACCATTAAGGATATGCAAATTACCACCATGAAGATATACCACTGCACACAAGCAACAGCAGCTGTGCTCAGAAGTAGTGATAATACCGAAGGCTGGGGAGGATGTAGAGAGACTGGCTCTCTCACACACTGCAGATGGGAATGTCCAATGGTATAGTCGCTTGGAAAATAATTTGGCAGAGTCTCACCAGCCTAAGCCCCTACAACGCAGCAATCACACTCCTGGACATTTATCCCAGAGAATGAAAACTCGCGTTCATGGGAAACCTTGTACACAAATGTTCATAGAAGCTTGATTCACAGCCCCAAAGCAGAAACAACACAAACGTCCTTCACCAGATAGATGGTTAAGTCAACTTTGGTACTTTGTACAAAGTTATACTACTCTGCCATAAGAAGGAAGGAATATTGATACATGCCACAGAAAGATGGATCTCAAGGGCATCGAGTTTAGTGGGAAAAAACTAATCTCAAAAGGTTATAGTCTATATGATTCCATTTATATACCATGTTCTCAAAAGGACAAAACTATAAAGAGGAAGAGCAGATCTGTGGCTTCCAAGGGACTGGGATAGGATCCGGGGTGAGGTGGCTACAAAGGGGTATTGGGAGGCAGGCAGTTCCCTTGCAGTGATTAAATAGTCCTATAGCCTGATTATTGGTGGTGGTCACACAAACTATCCACGTTATCACAGTGCATAGAACTACACACACACATGAACCAGTATAAAAACTGGTAAAAACTGAATAAGGTTTTAATTTATGTAACATTACTGTACCAGTGTGAATCTCCTGGTTTTCATATTTTTTTAATTTTATTTTATTTACTTATTTGAGAGGGAGAATGAGAGAAAGCATGAGCAAGGGGTAGAGGTAGGTAGAGGGAGCAAGGAGCCTGATGTGGGACTCGATCCCAGAACCCCAGGATTGTGACCTGAGCTGAAGGTAGACCCTTAACCAACTGAGCCACCCAGGTGCCCCTCTCCTGGTTTTGATATTGTATTATAGTTATAAAAGATGTCGCCACTGAGAAAAGCTGGCTGATGGGTTCATGGGACTCTCGGTAATATCTTTGCAACTTCCCGTGAATCTATAGTTATTGCAAAATAAAAAGTAAAAAAAAACAAAAAAAAAAAAAAAAAAAAAAAAAAAACAAAAAAACCCACAACTAAGGGTGCCTGGATGGCTCAGTTGGTTAAGCATCCCACTCTTGGTTTCCTCTCAGGTCATGATCTCAGGGTTGTGAGAAGGAGCCCGCCTAAAATTTTTTTCTCTCCCTCTCCCTCTGCCCCTCCCTACCACCAGCCCCCACCTCTAAAAAAATAAGTAAATAAATAAATATGAAATCTAAAGGCAATTAGGCCAAAAACCATGATAATGTGATTTAAGGCCATTGATATTTCGATAAACCAGCTCTCTCTCAAAAACAAACAAAAAACCACTCTGATTCTTGGGTTTTGTTCATTTCCCTGGTGCAAATACCCTCACTAATTGGTGGGTAGTTAATTTCAAGATCCCAATAGGTTAACAACTGGTTTCCAAAATTCCTGAATGTGTAACAGTAGGTTCTCAAAAGCCAGTAAAGCCAGCTCGAGGCACCACGGTGTTTGGTAATCACATAGGATCCTTGGACCCCCCTTCATGAGACTCACCTGCAGGGACATGGTAAAAATTCATATTCCTGTATCCCAGGCCGGAACTATTGAGTCAGAATCCCGAAGGCTCAAATAGGGAACGTGCAAGGGAACTTCAATTATCCTCATCTTCATCAGAAGTTAAGTGGGGTAGGGTGCCTTGACAGCTCAGTTGGTTGGGCGACTGACTCTTGATTTTGGCTCAGGTCATGATCTCAGGGTCATGAGATCGAGCCTCATGTGGAGCCCTGTGCTGGTTATGGAATATTCTGTGGATTCTCTCTCTCCCTCGGCCCCTCCCCCCCACTCCCACTCGCATGAGCTTGCTCTTTCTTTAAAAAAAAAAAAAAGAAAGTTGACAATAGTAGATGGTACGCATAGCTACAAAAGGCATCAAGCACTAGAAAGAGCAGAAAACCACCAGCTGTCCCTGTAGTCAAAAGAGTGGACTGAGCCTTGGAATGTAGTGCGAGTTTTTTTCCCCCCAACTATACAGGAGGGAATGAAAGGCTGATTAGTTTGTGGGTTGTTAGGCATTCCTCTGAAAGCCTAAGTACAATCCCAGTTACACTCTAACAACAGTTCCGCTGTGCTTTCTGTTTGGTGCCCCTGAGAAAAACCAGGGTTTGATTAAAGTATTACTGATAAAAACTTTTTCTTTTAAAGTAGCACTTATTTTTTTAACACTTGGTCTAATTCAAGCGGTTCCCAACTTTGAGTGCACATTGGAATCATTTGCAGAGCTTTAAATAATACAAATGCCTGGTCCTTCCCCCCAGAGGTTCTGATTCCATTGGTTTTGGATACGGCTCCGGCATTAGACGCCTTAAAAACTCCCCGGGTGACCCTCCCATGCAGGGGAACCACTGCTAGATTCTAACACATGTCAAGTCATGAATTTGGTTAACTGCTACACTTTATTTAAAATGGAAATTTCATTCTTTTTGAATAGCTAATATAATTAAACATTTCATAAAACAACATTAAAAATATATAATGAGAAGTCTTGATCCCATCCCTGACCCACTGATACTATATCTGGCCTCCCATACACACACATACACACCCACCCCGGGGCTTCCTCCCAAAATTTCTTTCTGCAAATTCTGTATAGACAGATATATGTGTCTGTAATATATTCATATTTATATAAATAAATTCTGGGGAAATAATATAAGGCTATAAATATGTATACAGATATGTAACACATATATAATCAAATGTGTGCTATGTATAATTAGATATGTAATATTATTACATTATATAGGCATTTACTTATATAATATATATTCATATTTATATAAATATATATTATGTTTATAATTATATTCACATTTATATAAATTGATTCCAAGGAGACAATGCAAGGCTCTAAATATACATATAGATAGATAGTATATTGTACAGTTAACCCTTAAACAACATGAGAGTTAGCAGCGCTGACCACACCCCCACACAGTCAAAAATCCACATGTAACTTTTGACTTCCCCTCAAACTGACTACTAATAGCCTAATGTTGATCAGAAGCTTTACTGATAACATAAACAGTCGATAACACGTATTTTGTATGTTATATGTGTTATAGACTGTATTGTTACAATAAAGTAAGCTAAAGAAAATAAATTATTAAGAAAATCGTAAGAAAGAGAAGATACATTTATAGTACTATACCTATCGGAAAAAAATCCATGCATACATGGACCCACACAGCTCAAGGCTGCATTTTTCAAGGGTCAGCTGTATATATAATATACATTTACATAGGTATCTTCACAGCTGTATATTGCGTCCTGAGAATTTATTATTTATAATTAACCGAGGAATGTGTTTACATTTGCTCTTACACCAATTTAGCTAATCCAGCCATAGCTAGGCACCAATATTTACACATCTGAGCTAAGCAAGTTACAATCGTAATGGAGAGAAAAGCCTCGAACTCCAACAGCAAATGTTCTATTAGTGTGTGTGAACATGTGTGTGAGAGCTACATGTGCATGTGTGCATGTGTGTGTGTGTGTGTGTGTGTGTGTGTGTGTGGTTGGATTACCCCAGTTCCTGAATCAGCTGGTAAGTTTTCTGAGCCTGAAACTCAGAGCAACCAAGTCTGTACCCATTTATTCATCTGAACAGAAGCTTAGAATGAAACCTACCACCCCAAGTCCATACCTACCACAGCCTGCTGGCTTTAGCCATTTCCTGACCTTTCTAAGTAGCAGTTCCAAAGAATTTTCCTCGAAGTCAAAAGCTATTCCTCCTGAACTCTCAGCAAGAGATGTCAGAGGTCATAAGCCAGGCCAGTTGTCCCCTAACAAGTTTTTCTCATCCGCAAGGTGTTCTATTTTCTCAAGACTGAAACCGGCCAGCATTTTGAATACTGAGAACTGACCTACAGAAATGTGGGTTTCAAGTTCCTACTTAGACCATGGAGCTTAGGCAACAGCCTGCTGTCATCTGGGAGTACACTGTGCCCTTTAGACAGTCTGCCTGGCCTTTCTGTTTCCCTCTTCATCATGCAACTTCTTCCCAAAGAACTCACTTTTCATACGGTCTGTCTCAAAGCCAGTGGGTCAGCAAGGACCAGGCAAAGACATTTTTCGCCATTCTGCCTCTTTGCAAAGCTTTCCCCATATCAACATTGACCCACCAGCCTGTTCCGGGTTCTGCCATGTTTCCAACACCCAAAGGGTAAAGTCCCAGTGGTAGTGACAAGCTCCAAGAGCTGGGGCAGTTTTTAAAATTTACTTTAAGGATGCTTACACGTGCCACTCCAGAATGATTTAACACTGGGCCTTGGCATCTAATGGACCTTCGTGATTAATACCAGTCATTTGTTCAAAGTTAACAGCCCCGGAGAGACAGCCATAGACAAATTAACAACATTAGAAAAACACTAAAGCAAGCATTTATAGAGTGGGTCATTGGAGAATATGATAGTAATACAGATCGGCTCTGCTTACGATCCACTATTAATAAATGTTATATGTTGAAGCCATTTTTGCCCGGTACCTTTTTAATTGTCCTAAAGTTGTCTATATTTATCTTGATTAAAAAACAAGCCAACTCCTAGAGACATTAATGGGTTTTATGTGCTTAGAAGTGAATATTATAAACAGATGTGGGAAGTGGGTGGGGGTGGGGAGAGCAGGCCTGGCATTGTGTTTCCATCTGCGCAGTTTGTTACAATGAATCCAAGGTGTTGAGTAATGGGCTGTTATAAATTAGGGGACTGTTTACCTCCTGACTCTGCCAAAGAAATGTAGACAGATTTGGGCTTTGCCTTCCTCTGCTCCTGCCTGTGTCTTGTTAAAGAGTCACTTCTTCGGGGAGAAGTGAATAGGGCTGTGGACTATGGCCGTTTAAGTCCCCAGACCCGGACCTGGTGTTGTAAAGCCATTTACAAGGATGCACAGTTTAAATCCAAATTGGACTTTGTTATCTCGGTAGGAATGTTTTAGCTTCTGTAAACAGGGACTCTCGGTCTCATTTCGAAAGAGCGATGGCCGATCTGTTCCATTTAATAGCACTTAGAAATGACAGGACTGAGGACACCTCCCCACCCCCTCCCCATCCTCTGGAGGAGGACGCTGGGATCTGGCGGGGTTAAATGCACCGAGCCTGAGAGGTGGGGTGTTGGGGCCACGGTGGAGGGTCTGACCCCCCGCACCTAGGGGATCTCTCCTTTCTCCCTCTCCCATGATGTGGGAAGGAGGAGGAGGCAGAATCCACATCAAGGCAACCATTTGGGAGTTACCTGATACAGAACGACCAGACAATAAAACACACATTTTATGGGCAGTTTGGGGTGGGGGGGGACACTCAGCACATTCTCCTCACACTTGCTTCTCCTTCCCCAAAAGAGCAACCAAGTCCCCTAGATGAGTTTCAGCAGCGTATCTCTGTGACTTTCTGGGTCACTTGTTTTGAGAGCCACCAAGTCCAGAGAACCCTTTGCTTTCCCGGGTTCCCAACAGACACCGCGGTCTGAGGACAAGGCCAAGGCCAGAATGTCTAAAAGACAAAAGGCTCCTCTACGTCTCGTTTCTCAGATTTCCAATGCTCCGGGCTCCTCTTCGGTTATCTAGTGGCTCTGCGACATTGAGATGTAAATTCTCGGGGTCTGTTTCTCCATCTTTGGCCCCAGAATGATGGATTTAACTCAGGAGGTCTCTGTGCTGATGGAGCTCTCCCAGTCGGGGACCACCCGGGGAACAGGGGTGGCAGCTGCGATGGGAAAGGGGGCAGTGGAAGTGGGTCCCTTGGCCCGCAGAGGAGGAGGAGAATTTTCTAAAGAAAAGCCTGACCAAGGCCACACATTGGGGATGACCAGGCCTCTGGGGCACCTCACATGGGCTCTGACAGATGTCTCTAGGCTCTGTGCAAGCAGTTTGTCTCAGTGGCAAGGAACAGTGTATGGAAGTACAGCAAAAGCACAGAGGGAAAGTCAGAAGCCTCCCTTCCCATTCTGATCTGTGGCTCTGTGCTATGGGACTTGGGGCACATCTCCGTGCCCCTCTGTTACATGAGCAGGCTGCACAAGACAGTGGGTGAGCACTCCTGCTCATGACAACCCTCCAGCAAACTCAGGGACCCACAGGCGCATGAAGCAGGCTGGTGGGTGACAAGAGTCAGGAGGGTCCTTGATGGGACGCCAGCATGCGACTCTCCCATGAAACCCTGTAACAGTGGAGGGAGCCCAAGAGGGCTGGTGGTGAGTCTGGAAGACATGGGATTCCTCTGCCCCACATCCGCAGTCCCCACCACCCCCCCACAGTGCCCAGGCATCTTTCTCACTGTAGACATGCAAGCACATGTGAGGAGGAAAAGGGACAGAGCAGGCATGTGGCTTCGCCAGCAGCAAGCCTGAAGGGGCCATAGCTGGCTGAGACATTTGCCAACCCAGCCAGCCAGACGGGCCTGGAGTCAGAGGTGCTTCAGCTCTGGTGAGAATAATAAGAAGGTGAGACCGGGCACCTCTTACCACCCGATGTGAGAACCGAGACTCAGCTGGAATTTTCCAAAGACTTAATTAAGTGCCACCTGACTCCCAGAAAGTATAAATTGGGCTGGGATAGGAGATGCGAGGGGGTGTGGGGCGTGAAGGGGGGAGGTAAAGTGAAAGAAAAAAGGACAAAAATAAAAGCCAAACAAATGCAAGAGGTTAAAAAAATAAAGAAATGAAAGGACGTCCACAAACAATTTGTGTGTTTCTTAGTTTCCACAGAACTAAGAAACACACAAATTCGATGCATGGAAACCTGTAGAAAGGGACCCCCCACCTCCCCGGCCCAAACCCCAGGGTGTAAGAGAAGTCAGAGCTAGACATGTGTCAGATTTGGGACTCCGAGACCCCACTTCCTGTACTAGTCGTGATTTCCCTCCCCAGTAGTTTAAGCACCCCCTAGGGGTGCTGACGTTAAGAATCACCTCTGACCTTGTAATTATGTTTTTGCTCATATATTTCTTGTTGCTGTCAGATTCTGCCCCCCAATGCACTAAATTCTATAATTTTTTTTTTTAGATTTTATTTATTTATTTGTCAGAGAGAGAGAGAGAGAGAGCACAAGCAGGGGGACTGGTGAGAGGAAGAAGAAGCAGACTCCCTGCCAAGTAGGGAAGCCAACATGAGACTTGATCCCAAGACCCTGGGATCGTGGCCTGAGCTGAAGACAGATGCTTAACAGACTGAGCCACCCAGGCGCCCCGGTGATTCTACAGGTATACAGATCTCATCTGCCTGTCTGCCGCTCCCAGGCCTATGGAGACAGCTCTGGTCCTCTATAAGCTCTGGCCCTCGATAAGCACCAAATGAATGAATGAATGAATGAACGGACAAATGGTCACATGCTGCTGCCTGAGGCCCTTACCCTGCACCCCTACACTCACCCATGCACCACCACCGACCTTCATGCAGTAGTAAATCTAGGGATCTGGGTGCCCCACTAGCCAGAATGGGAATGGCATGGTCCTTCGTGCCAGTGCTGTGCTGGGGACCAGCCCTGCCGCAGGAATGTTGTCCCTGTTGCTAAATCCGACTTCACTGACCAGTCTCTGTAAATTCCCTCTCTAGGCCTGTTGTTCCTTCATCCAGACTGGCCTCAAACAGAAACACCCTGGAGCCATTCGATATATTTTTCGAACCCAGTGCGGCAGGATGCTGGTGCTGGTTAGTACCCTTTATCTAAGGGAGAGCCTGCTGCCTACATGTAAATTGATGGGGGCAAAAATATGAAGGGGCAGGGGCTTCTCCAGGTCTCACTGGCATCTGAGACTAAAAGAAATGAGGATGAGGGAGAAGTTCTGGCTTACTAACCAACCCCCCCCACACACACACCCCATCACCCTCCCACAATAGAATCTGAGTCCTAAATCGCCAGTTCAGCCAAAACAAATGTTTCGTGATAGTAGGGCCAGGATTTCTGGACAGAGCCAGAAAACAATTGGAAGCAGTCCTCTGAGAGGAATGGGGGCCACTTTGCCCTAAGAGTGGCTCATCACTTGATGGAAGGACAGAGAGAATGTGGGTAAATCACATGTGTTCTAGACCTCAGGCTGCTTCAGCTGTGGGAGAAGGGGAGGCAGATCTTCCTGCCTCATTTCCAAATCCTTTATTGACCTGGGTCACAGAGAGAAATGGCCACCCTCTTTTTCAGTAAAAGAAATCAGAATGAGAATATATTCCATCATTTTAATTCAACTTATAATCAGAACAATACCACAAAAACAGTGGGTTGCCCTGCTTCAGGCATTTTTATTTTATTTTATTTCATTAAAGATTTATTTATTTTGGGGCACCTGGGTGGCTCAGTGGGTTAAGTCTCTGCCTTCAGCCCAGGTCATGATCTCAGGGTCCTGGGATCAAGCCCTACATCCGGCTCTCTGTTCAACAGGGAGTCTGCTTCCCCCTCTCTCTCTGCCTGCTACTCTGCCTACTTGCGATCTCTCTCTGTCAAATAAATAAATAAAATCTTTAAAAAAAAAAAGATTTATTTATTTTAGAGAGAAAGAGCAAGCACTGGGGTGCAGGGTAGGGGCAGAGGGAGTGGAAGAGAGTGTCTCAAGCAGATTCCACTGCGAGCACAGAGTCCCATGCCGGGCTCCATCCCACGACCCATGAGACCAGGACCTGCACCAAAACCAAAAGCCAGATGTCTAACCAACTGTGCCACCCAGGCACCCCTGCTTTGGGCATTTTTAAAGGGACCTCCAATATCTGAATCCCCTCTTCCTAACTTGGTACTCAGTAAGCTGAGAAATAGAGCAGAGAGTGAATCTGAGCACTGAAATATCACTGTTATTATTGGTAGACACCAGACTGGAGCACAGTACTTGGTGTGAGAGCCTCGCTGGGCTGCTGGCGAGGCCAGGAATGCAGCCGACCAACTGGGCCAGCCTCTCCACTCCCCACACTGCATGTTGGTAATGGCTCGTGCTCCAATAAGACTAAGGCATGAAGAATTCCAGCTCTCTGCTGGAACAATAACAATTGTTATTGTTGTTCTTCTTGTTGTTCTCAAATTTACTAAGCGTGTAAAGTCACTTCACTTCTCCAGAGACAAAGGAGTAAAGGTTCAACAGAAGCCAGTCGCCTGTGAAAAATGCCCTTCCCGAGAACTTAGAGGGACAAATCCCTCCCACTATACCTGCCCCATCTGATAGCCTTGGTAAGCTATCTTATCGACTGTCTTCCACTGAGAAGGGCCCTGGTATTGAGGACCTCCTCTTGCTTTGTGGCCTTGGGCAGCTCCCGTAAACTCTCTGGACGTCAGTTTCATCATCTACAGCACCCGCACGGTGGGTGTGAGCAATATGGCCTTACAACTTCTTTCTGCTTTCTCACCTTTGAGACATTCTCATTCAGGCAGCAGGGAAAGACAATCCATGGGGAAAGGTGGATTTTACCGTACCTCCCTCACTGGGCAATTCTAAGGGTACCTTATGCCACTCAGGGACTTGCTCTAAGCAAGACGACTACTCAGCCAATCTAGTGAGCGAGCAATCTTATTACCCTATGTTGAAGGAGGACAATCCTACTCCATCAGAAGGATTTGAGGACCCTGGCAGGATATGGGATGACATGTTTGCTTCTCCCAGCCTCCCGGCATGGCCTCCCCCAGTGAGGTGAGTCCACACGTCCCGCTGTGGGTCAGGGCACCAGACTTTCTCCCCATTGCCTTCAGGAGCACGACTTCTATGGGATTACGCTTGTACCCTGGAGACTCTTGTCAATGATAGCCAATGAGCTTCCAAACAGCAGTACTTGACTTTCCCATTCCAACTAAGACCTCGCCTTGTCTGGGAGTCTCAGGTTTAAGAACTGAACTAAAAAGCAACTGGACGCTTAGTCTTGTCCTATTGCTGGTCCCTCATAAAATGCCCATGTGACAGCCTTTAGCAATTATACGTAACATGATATTAAAATAACAATGTCTCAGCTTCTATCGCGAATGGATGAATGTGCACGTGTGCGAACACACGTGCACACACACCGTGCACACACACCCTGGCTGATTTACGTTTGAGCCGAGGTTGATTTACTTTCCAAATTACTTACAACCTGAAAATGATTTATAGCAGAAAATGCATATTGACTTTGTCTTACAAGCTGCAGAAAGTGAAACTCAACCAAATATTATTCCTTAGTAGTACTATGAGGACTATCATCTGTCTCTGATTGATTTTAAGGTACGAGGATTTTTCCGAATCTGGGAAGTGTGGTTGGGGAAAAAAAACCTACATCTATCAAATGGGGACATGAGCTTCAAACAGCTGAGAAATAACTACATCATCTGAAATGACTAACTAAACATTTTTAGGAAATTGACTTTCTTCATGACATAAATGGGAATACGTCTCAAACCCCTGACAAGGTTTCACGTAATCTTCTGGCTGTTTGAGGAATAGTTCACTGCCTCCGCCGCTGTCCATTTTCAACCTCCAGTTCAGGGGTTGGGGTTTGCCTTCTAAACCACCACTGCTCAGCTTGGTGCTAAGGACTCCTGCTACCTGTTTCAGGGGATATAACAAGTATCCTGGACCCTTAAAAGGGGCAGCAGGAGGGAAGTTGTGCAGGCAGGGCAATTCGAATGGGCTTGACAAAGCCTGGAGGCCTGGGTTCACATCCTCGCTTAGATAATGCACAGTAGATGCTCAGACATGTGTTGAAGGGACACCCCACCGCAGAGCAGCAAGACGAACAGCATGCTGGCTCCTCAACAGGACCATGGTGCGGGGTCTTTTTCCTTTTTTTTTTTTTTTTTTTTTTAGATTTTATTTATTTATTTGACAGACAGAGATCACAAGTTGGCAGAGAGGCAGGCAGAGAGAGAGGAGGAAGCAGGCTCCCTGCTGAGCAGAGAGCCCGATGCGGGGCTCGATCCCAGGACCCGGGGATCATGACCTGAGCCAGAGGCAGAGGCTTTAACCCACTGAGACACCCAGGCGTCCCAAGGGCACTATTCTTAAGGCTCCCCTCTTCTGGGCTTGGGACACTGCTCACAGATGCTGGGCTGCAGTGTAGCTGCTGACCCTGACCCTCCAGCCATGGGAGCCCAAGCCAGGCATTCTGCTCAAGCTTCCCCTCATCCTTGAGGGCTCAATCCCCTCATCCCGCTCACTCCTACTGGGGACCACCTTCTAGAGTCCCCCAGGCACACTCTATTTTCCTCCCGATTTGCCTTTTGTTCCTGAATTTGAAACTTAAAACATTTTTTTTTTTTTAAAGTTTGGTCTTTTTCTTTTTGCATCCCCATCCCCAACCGTATCACCTGTTGAAGGTGACGCGGATACACACACGATGGAAGGGCAAGTCGCGGCCGAGGAAATGAGGGCAAGAAAGGCAGATTAAACTCTAAGAGTACTGCAAACGAGTCGGCCTCATCCGAGGTCACGTGTTTCCAGTATATTGTGACTGATTTATGGTTTATCCTCTGTGCGAGGACACATTTTCCTTTCTTTTTTTGGTAGTTTTCCCATTGTACAGTTGTTGTTGTTTTTTAAAGATTTTATTTATTTATTTGATAGAGATTACAAATAGAGAGGCAGACAGGGAGAGAGGAGGAAGCAGGATCCCCGCTGAACAGAGAGCCTAACGCGGGGCTCGATTCCAGGACCCCAAGACCATGATCTGAGCTGAAGGCAGAGGCTTAACCCACTGAGCCACCCAGGCGCCCCTACAGATTTCTTTAAAGTGTAAACCGTTTAATACTTTTGGAAGCAGGTCTATTTTTTGTTAAGTCTCTGACTGCACGCTGAAGAGGATTCCCTTTTCCATCTTTTTGTAAAAACGTGGTGGTGAACTTTTAAATTCACTGAAACAGAAAAAGACCCGTTTCTCCGCCATTCCCTCAGGGGGAGTTAATCCTTCCCGCTCCCAGCTTCCCTGGCGGCTAGAGTCGTCATGTGACCCAGTTCCGGCCAATGAGAAAAGAGAGAGACTTTGCAGGGGCTTCTGGGAAAGAGTCACCTCATAAGAACAAAGGAAGGAAAAATGTAAACCTATGCTGAGAGGTTCTCTCCTGCCGTGCTTGCTGGGCTTTCCTTATTGTTTTTGGAAGCAGTTCTGTATGAACAGGGCACTTGGAGCTGTGGCAGTCATACTGCTTCCTTGAGAGGATAGACCAAAAAAAAAAAAAATCAACCCATTGAGGCCCGCAGGGCCAAAAGATGGAAAGAGCCTGATGACGTTGTTGGACTCCCAAATCAACTTGCAGGCCCCTTCCTGCCCAGTTCTTGCAACGTGACCTGAATTAGCACCTTCTTGTCTTAAGCCCCTGTGAGTAGGGGAGTTTGTGACTTCCGAGTAAGAACAACCCGAGTGATGCTCTCACTCCTATCTCCTTTTAGTCTGTGCATGCGTGTGTTTTAGTGAACCCAAATCCATTCCGGATTTGTTTTGTTTTCTGTTGCAAACTTGGTTCATAAATGGTTAATGAATTTCCCCGTAAAACGTTACTCAATGATTCATACTCTGCTTAGTGTTTCAACTGTCACCTTTACTGTACATTAAATTCCTATCTATACTAGGGTCTCTTTAAGCCTCAAATTCCTCATTAACAAAATAATAATAATAGTAGTAATAATAATAGTAAATGGTAAACATTATAAGCAATGATATAATAATACTTATTATAAGGTTGAGAGAGAATGCTTGTGAAGCTCTAAGTCTAGGCCCTGACACATAGTAAATTACAATATAGGATAGCTATTATTACTCATTACCATTGCTGTTATTATGTGATTTCTGGCCATAAGCTTCTTCATTGGTTTTGCTTTCCTTGTCTTCTGTCTTTGGCTACATATTTTCATTATATACTCTTTTTCATACCAATGGTAGTTAGTTTCACTTGGCAAAGTTATGTTTAATCTCTTTTTAACTGCAAAGTCAAGAATGGAGTGGTATTTTTGAGATTCTGTATTTCAGATGAGCACTTTTTTAGTATTAAATTTAGCACTTTTGTTTTTTTAAAGATTTTATTTACTTGAAAGAGAGAGAGAGCATGAGCAGGGTGAGGGGCAGAGGGAGAGGGAGAAGCTGACTCCCTGCTGAGCAGGGAGTCACTCAGAACTCCATCCCAGGACACGATCCCAAGACACTGACCTGGGACTTGATTCCAGGATCCCAGGATCACAACCTGAGCAGCCACTTAACCCACTGAGCCACCCACATGCCCATGAAATTTAGCACTTTTAAAAAAATTTCACACATACCTATTGCCTACTCCCTCTTTTTACTTGCTATATTTAGTCAAGTCTAGAATTTCTGGCTCATATCATTTTAATTAAATATTGTTTTTCTATTAAATATGTCTCCTCTAAGAATAATTTTTGACATTTTTGTTTAGTTTGGAAGCCAGATTAAACAACTTATTCAAACTCGAATTCGTGTTTATGTGATGTAAATACTTATCACAACCACTCATTCTTTTCTATCAAGATGTTATACACTCTCGAGGCTTCTTTTTGCATATTCTCAGAGATGGGTGCAGTACATTTTAACCTTATATAATAAGGACACATGAGCAAAATTACTGACAAATTCTCTTACAAAGAATGTCTTGATGTTGCCTTCATATGAAAAAAGAAGAAAATTCTTGAATCACAATAAGAAAGGAAAAAGTAGAAAACAAATTCAGAGAGAGGATGCAAGAGAGGGGGAAGGATTCTGATCATGTAAGGACCTCTTACGCCTTTGGAAAGATTTGAGCTTTTACTGTGAATACCTAGAGGGATTACTTGGGGGTTTTGAGCTGAGGAATGGAATGTTATCATTTCAGCTTGGGGTTTTTTGTTTGTTTTTTTATTTTTTAAAGATTTTTTTTTTTAAGTGATCACTACATCCAATGTGGGGTTCGAACTTATGGCCCCGAGATCAAGCTGCATGCTCCACCGACTGAGTTAGCCAGGAGCTTCTCTAACTTCAGTATTTAAGTGATCATTCTGGCTACTGTAATTAAAATAGGCAAAGGACACCTGGATGGCTTAGTTGGTTAAGGGGCTGACTTGATTTGGGCTCAGGTCATGATCTCAGGGTTGGGAGATTGAGCCCCATGTTGGGCTCCACGCTGGACATGGAGCCTACTTGAGATTCTCTCTCTCCTTCTCCCTCCCTTTGTTCATTCTCTCTCTCTATCTCTGTAAAAAATAAAATAGGCAAAATGCACTGTAATAATCCAGGCAAGAAATGAAGTTCCTGGCTCCAAGGTGGTTTCTGCATCTGCTTTGGGGGTATAGACAAGCACATTTCCTAAGGCATTTGATGTCAAACGTGAGAGAGAAGAAATGAGTATGATTCTGCATTTCAGAACCTGAACAACTGAAAGAACAGATCTCTCATCATCTGAGATGAGGAATGCTGTACCTCGAGCTGATTTTTAGGATGGGAGGACATTAAGCGTTCAGTTTTAGACATGATGAGCCAGGTACATCTATTAGATACTTAAGCAGAGATGCTAAATGAGCCACTGGAGAAGAACTTGAACAAATTTGGGAGTCATCAACATGTAGATGGTAAAGCTGTGAGCCTTGAGTATTTTTTTTTTATAGCTCCCTGCTTGGAGTTCTTGTTTTCTTTGTATGCGTGTTTGAATGAGAATATAGGTTTGGGGGCTTGTTTTCTTCAGGACAGCAGGTCTAGAAGGGCAGAGAATTTTTCATTTGTCGTGGTCCCATTCACTGTCTGCTCTAGCCAGTTGAACCTGTTCTCAGATTCTCAGCTGGAGAGCAGGCTCACACATACATCTCCTGGACCAACCTAGCAGGCAATCGAGTGGGCTAACACAGTCCTAGAGACCGAGGTGGGAGTTGTCTCTCACCTCTTCTGCCTGATACTCCAATGTTTCAAAGTATTAAGTGTTAAGACCCACAACCCAGCATGCACCACTCCAAGGCCTCTCCATAG
Source organism: Lontra canadensis (assembly GCF_010015895.1). Taxonomy (NCBI): domain Eukaryota; kingdom Metazoa; phylum Chordata; class Mammalia; order Carnivora; family Mustelidae; genus Lontra; species Lontra canadensis. The sequence continues at coordinate 1,434,644 of NW_022631116.1, forward strand.
TGCTCTTGGGCTCTTATCATCCACCACAGCCAGACCTTCCAGCCTGCCTTCTGTCCTGCTGCTTTTCCCCCTTCTTTTCTCAAAATTTTTTCTTTAAGAATTGCCAAAGTCTAAACCTGTATCATAAATAGATGCCTCCCCAGGCTCAGAGTACAGGGTGAGATATGAAATATCTCCCTACCTTTGTTTCAGTGGGAATATTACTCACGATGAGGTAAAGTCTGAGTTAGCCATGAGGGAAAGCCCGGTTGGTTTTTCTCCCTCAGGCCCCATCTACCTTACTCCCCATTCAGGCTTTAGGTTGTTCATCGGGCTTAGTTTTAATCTCACTCTGTCTTCAAAAATAGTTTAGTGGGAAGCTGAAAGAGATCCATAGAGAACTGCTCGTCAGATGGCATTTTAAGTCATTTCAACTGCAAAATAAAGTCATATAGCATATAGGTCACGTTAACATTGTAAATTTCTAAACTCTCATCACCAAAGCCAGCATGTAAAGCCAACAGAGAAATCCCACTTGATAGTAAGCTTCCTCTCAGATCCCTGAACATTTTATAACCTATCTCATTTATCTCTCCAGCCATATATAATAATGAGTTCACTGTTGGGATTTCACTCCCCAGTGGGGACAAGTCTGTATACATTTTCCCAACAAGGTATAAATTCCACAGCCAGAAAGAAAACTATTTTTCCCCATCTCTAAACACATGCATAAATATCTAAGGTAGGCAACCTAAAATTAGAATATGTAAATAGTTAAGGAGATTTGACCTATGTCCCATTTTTTCCTCTTTCCTCTACCCCTCCACCTCAGTAATTAACATTTCCTAGGCTCATATGTTACCCATATTTAAGATTTCCACAGCACTCACCCCTCTTTATGACCTCAAAGCCAGAAGAAAGCAAAATGATCCTCTATCACCCGTTTCTGGGCTGTGGCTACTAGAAGGAAAACAAGGGAAAAAGTCAAATTCACCCTTTATGGTTTAACACATTGCTCATCTAATATAATTTTCTCTGCAGGATGCAAACTAAGCCCAATAAATAACAGATTAATAGATAAGGAACTCATGAGAGTTCACCCTCAATCAGAGGCTTGCCAGAGATGTTCAGGAATTGTGTTGCTAAAAGGCTGCTTAGAACTGAAATTACCATTCTCAAGGATTTATAGTTGAGATATATAGTAACAAAGCTAAATGAAAGCAAGGTCAGGGCAGCACCAAAGGTCGGGGGTAAAACTCAGAGCACAGATGTAAATTTGCCTTCCTCTGGGTTACTAGAGTTTTACTTCCTTTGACACACCTCTTTGTTTTTATGACAATACTTTTCTCCTACATGAACTTCAAAATACCTCCCAGAAGCCCATAATGCTGCCTTGCCCAGAGTGGCCTGCTATGATGTTTATTTAATTGAACAGAATGGGTTTGTAATATTCTAGATTAAGCACATATTTGTGCACCCCTGTGGTCAGATTTTCTCCAATAATGCCTAAGACCCAAGGACAAGAGGTAGTTTAGAAGTGGGTCTGGCCAGTGGGGTTTGGTGGAAGACCCAGGCTATTAGGCCATTACGTAAGGCATCACCGAAATGGTTGACCCAAGTCAAGAAAGAGAAAGTGAAGGAAGATGACTTCAGGGGTGAAGGAGAAACTAAGGAACCAGAGGAGGAAAGGGGGGGGGGAGATTTAAATAAGAGTAAAAACAAGGAAGATGTTGAAGATAAGGAGATTAGAAGCAAATAAAGGAATTTCAGAGCTAAGGACCCCAGAGATCTCCAGAGCTCCAAGTTGCAGTGAGATCTCCTGTGAGAAGGACATGATAACATCTCTGAAGTGGTCAACACATGAGCTCTGCAGAAGGACTGTCCAGAAGGGAGCTGAAATAGAAACAAAGGTCAGAGAAGGTCAGAACCCTCTCTGGTCAGACTATTGGGCGAATCATCCAAGTGTGGGTGGAGGTGATGGTATTGTGGTAGGAGGTAGGAGAGGAAGGTGGCAGAACTAGTACCCACTGTTAGCTTCCATTTCAAAAAGTTGAACCAAGATCTTCACCAGACCATTGAAATTGGCAACAAACCGTTAATCCTTAAATCCTCAGCACTTGAATTTTTAAAGCTTTATTTAAATTAGTTAATATATAATAATAACGCAAAATGGAATTTGTTTCTTTGACCCCACAGGGGAAGAAGGAATTCTTAAATCATATCTGTCCTATAAGTAAAGTAAGCACTTGCCCAAAGTGGTAAAACAGAATTATGGTGAGGGTAACAATTCTAGAAAAAGAAGCACCTAAAGGGACATAATGACACTCCTGGCATCATTGTCAACTGTACTTAAAAGAAGTTATTTTCTAAAGTAAGACTTTTTTTTTTTTTTTTTTTTTTTTTTGCAAGAACTTGCAACCGAAGGTCTGTACTTCCTAGGGAAGCAACACATCATGACTGTGTGCTAACCTGGGAGACTTGACCTAGCAGCAATGCCACAACTTCCCATCCTGCCCACCCTATGTGGGAAAGAGAGTACTCTTTCTACTTAGAGTTGAGACCCATAATTTCTACTCCTTGCCAGTGTTGAAAGTGAGAGCGTTTCTCTTTAACAACAACCTTTGGAAGAAGGCTTTGGCTTTGTGGATTGTCCCCACAAAACAGTTTTTTGGGCATTGGTTTATGTGGAGAAACTCTCTTCACACCTGGATGTTTGTACTGGCTTTTTCTTGGGAACATATGTCAGGGTAGAAGTCACTGCTGGGGGACTGAGACACTCAGGCACTGGGAAATCAAACTTCCTCTCCCGCCAGGCAAGTCTCTTAGGCTGGGAATTGCAGAAGGAGACATTGTGTGCCACCTGACTTCTAGCAGGACCTCTAGGGACTGTGACTCAGAGGTGAAGTGAGACCAACCACATCAGTCGGTCAACAGAAAACAAGTGAATCACATCTCCTGATCCAGAGAAGATTTGGTAAATGGAGCAAGGGAAACCAGCCTGTTCCCGCCATGGTTCCCACTTTCTCCAATGACTTCAGCTTCCTCCCCCGATAATGTCCCATCTCCCTTGAACTTTCTCAACCGCCCTCTTCTCTCTCCAATTCAGAGTCTTCCCATAGCTTCATCATTCTCCCCTCTCTGCACCAGCCCTGATCCCTCTAGTCCCCAGGAAACAGATGCCTACATATTGGCCAACACTCTTAAAACCGTTTCCTCACAACAGCACGCCCATCTCCCTTCTCTTCTCCGAATATGTCCAGGGCTTTTATCTCTTAAGAAAAGTGTAAGTCTACAATCAGGGCTGCTAGCCTGTACAATCAGAGTCCCCTTCCCTTCTCTGGCTCATATGTGAATGACCACCTGGGATAATAAAAGATCAATATTTGGAGTTTGTCCCCAGTTCTGGTTTCTGGCACACATGTCCTAAAAATCTTGAACTCTCTGGAGTTATAAGAGTGTCTTGGTATACTGGTGATACACTGGAGGCTAGCTTTAGGATTGGGGGCTGAACACCAGAACAATTAAGTCATGATTAGAGATTTGGATCTTTTAACCCCAAATTTTGACCTCTGGGGAGGGGAGTAGGGCTGGAGATTGAGGTCATCACCAGTGGCCAGCGATTTAAGCAACCATGCCTATGTAACTAAACCTCCATAAAAACCTGTAAGCAATGTGATTCAGAGCCATTCCAAGTCAGTGAACACATTCCGCGTGCCGGGAGACTGATGCACTCGGAGTGGCCACGGGAGCTCTGTATCCCACCCTGGAAGGCTGATTATATGCGTCTCTCCCATCTGGCTGTTCTTGAGTTGCTCATATCAACCAGTAATAGTAAGTACAGCATTTTCCTGAGTTCTGTGAGCCAATCAAGCAAATAAGAAACCTAAGGAAGGAAGGTGATGTAAGAACCCTGGATTTATAGCCAATTAGCCAGGACTACAGGTGACAGTCTGGGACTTGCAGCTGGCCTTCGAGGTGAGGGCAGCCTTGTGGGACTGAAACTTTACTCCTGTGGAGTTTGGCACTAAGTAGGTAGCCGGGTGTTCAAATGGAACTGGGTTGTAGGACACCTAGCTGGTGTCCAGAGAGATGAGGAATGGATTGTCGATGTGGAAAAATGCCACACACAGTTGGTGTCAGAGGTGTTGAGGGTTAAAACAGCTCAGAAGACCTCCCTGCTACAGTACTCCTCAGTCCTCCCTGTTCCAGGTGTTCCAGCTGCAAAGCCTCATAGCTTTGCAAATTTGTAGCAAAGTTTGTAAAGTTAGAGCAAAAAACTTCCTCATCCTGTCAGGACTTGATCTCAGCCTAGAAACCTGTATCCCTTCCTGTGTTCCTGACTCTGATTTGGGAATTCACCCTGCTCACTTGAGAGCTTGACTTCAATTTCTAACTGTTCTACCCTCAATTTTGATCTCTCTGTTTCTAATCATTTCTGATTAACCCCAATGTCATAGAGCACTAAGAAGTAGCTGATACTTTTGACATGACATCAGGCGACTCCCCGGGAATAACAAGCTTTTCCTGTCATGTCCCTGTTACAGAATTCATTCTCACTGAAGAGACCTCAGTGCCCCACCCCCACCCCCCAACTTTCACCTCACTCCATCTTCCTTCTAGATATGTTCATCCTCCGGTCCAATGCCTCCAAATACGCATCACCCTTCAGAGAGATAACATTCTGATTTCTACTATGTTGCCGTCACATATCACCATGGATATTTGGGAAATTATTACATTTGACTTGGATTCAAATTATCTCTCAATTTGGCTAAGTCTATGAATTGTGAACTCAACTCCCCTATTAAAAAAAAAATAAATCATCCATTCACCTTACCTCCTCTCCAGCTGTCATCCTTTCTCTCCCCTCTTCTCATTCCAGCTTCTCAAAGTACTGCCTAAATTCACAATCCCCAACTCCTCACCTCTCAAGCCCTTCTCAATACATTCTAGTGACTTGCATCTTCCTTATCCCCACCTTCCCCGCCCCGCCATACAAAAGCTCCTCCTAAGGCCATTGAGGACCTCTTTGTCACTAAAAGCAATAAACCTTTTTTCAGTCCTTAATTTTACTGAATCTCCCAGCAGTGTTTGATAGTGTTATTACTCCCTTCTCCTTGAAACACTCTGTGGGCTTCCCGGACATTCTCCTGGCTCTCCTCTGTCTGCTTTGTAGGATCGTGCTCCTCTCTCTGATCAGTTAAAGCAATGCCCCTGTCTTCAACTACCACCTATAAGTAGACGACTAACACATCTAATGTAGAGTGTTCATTGGTGACTAGAACTAACACCTTTGGTCCTCTCCTCTGAGCTCCAGTCCCTTATGTCCATCTACCGGCTTGACCCAGCCTCACAGGAGCCCCTAAATTTCCTCACACCTAACACAAGCAAAAGTAAATTCACTGCATTTCAGTCAGCTTCTTGACCAGAAAACAATGGCACCTTTGGGGATAAATTAAGAAGAATTTAACAACACCCCACCCAAAATAAATCCTTAAAAAGATTACTTTCCAATGTGTGAAATGACCCAAAAAGTAAAAGGAAACAGACAAGAGACAGTGAGCTGGGGGAATAAATACCTTGACATCACTCTCCTCTGCCCTGTGACCTCTTGACCACTGGCAAAACCCAACCAGAAACAGAAAAACATGGGAGCCTGTTGAGGCAGGGTAAGTCAGCCTCCCGGGGCTCAAATCCAGGTGAAAGGGGAGTAGAACTGGAGGGACACATGAATAATAGCATAATGGTTTTCCCACCAAAACACGTTCCCTTCCAGAATTCCCTCCTTGGGGACTGTACCCTCATCCATTCAGTTAAGCAAACCAGAAACCTAATATTTTCTTGACACTCCCTCTCCCTTTCCCCCATATTGAAGCCATCATATATCTTAGTAGGGCTTCTAAGAACACTAGGTGGCCTCAACTATTTCAAAACACGCTACTTCAAATTTACATGTGTGTCTCTTTTATAACACTAATTGCAGATATAATATTACATGCTTTGTGGGATTGTTTTACTGGTACTTTCTTTCCCTGTAATCGATAAACCCCATGTTGACAGAGACTATGATTATTTTCGCTGCAGTCTCTTACCACAGGCCCTGGCATTGACCGGGTACTGAATAATATTTGCTGAATGAAAACACGTTAGAATTTGCAGGGATGTATGGATCACATAGTCATATTCTATCATCAAGGGAGAAGGCTGGGACCCAGTGGTATTAAGAACTCATCCAATAATTATAAGGCAATTTTTTTTATTGTCTTACCATAATAACATTCTAAGTGTTAGGTCCTGCCTAAGGATTTTATAAATGTAGCAGGAGTGGGCTCTCCGTGTTCAAACTCCAACATGAAAACTCCAACTCTTTCTCTATTTTCCTTCAGTTCAATGAAATCCAAGTTCAAGACCCTCTACCACAAGACTGGTAGAAAATTCACTCATTTCTGTATTCTCCTTCCAAGAATTGCAATAGAATAGGGAAGATTTGTGCAATATTGTAATGATAGGAAGGGCTTCTAGTCTCTAGTTCATCATAACCCTGCTGAAAGCCTCACTGTCTGAGTCTACACTGATTTGTTGAAATTTGGAAGCTCTCTGCTTCCATGCCACCTCTAGGTGAAATTTAGGAATCAGTGACTGGGCTGGAAGCCTCAGAACCTAGGGTCCAGCCTCCCTAAGTGTCCTAAGAAGAGCTCTCCTTATTCCCTGCTATGACTTGACACCTGAGGAGGTCTGTGACTTTGCGCTCTTACCCCTACCCTGGCTTTTGTCCTCTCCTTTTATTGTAGGAGCAAACTAATAATCTCACTCGCTCCCACTTTCTTTTTCTTCTGGTATTCCTCAAAGAGGATTCCATAAGTCGAATTTCAACAATGAGGTCAGGATTTAGCAAAAGAGTAGCTGGAAAGAAAAGGGACTTAGAGGCAACTCCAGCTATTGTCTCCTTTTTCAAAGCAAGGAAGCACAATTGAGCTGTCTCCTTTGGCAGAGTCGGGTGTGTGGGAGGGAAAAACAGGAGGAAAACAAAAAAAACACCATATTTCTTAAAAAGCATACTGTCACACTAATATTACTTCATGAAACCTCATGACAAACTTATAGCTTAATGACTGTAGTCTCTAATTTTCAGAAGAAAAATCAGAAACGAGGAAGCCTTCAATAACTCATTGCAACCCAACTGGTAGGTGGCCAAGAAAAGATTTAAAGTTCAAAATCTGACCCACCTCAAGCCTGTGCTCTCTGTTTTGGACTAGTAGCTTTGGGGAAATGCAGAGAAAGAGAATGCCAGGATAGGGCACGATATTATTGCAACATGGTGGCATGAGACTGGGGTGGAGAATTTAAACTAGAATTTCCCTGGTGTCAAGAGGACTGTAGAAGGTAGCTTATTTCAGGAACAGAAACCAAAAAACCTGAATTATCAAATGGGGAAATTTAAGAAAGAAGGAGCCCTTGGACTTCATGCTCTGAGTCTTGGACTCTCCATCATGAGCCATTCAACTTGCTGCAAAAGGCAAGACATATTTCACAGCAGTACTTTTGGGCTGGGGTTTCTTTTTTAATGGATTCCAAATGAGAATCCTGTCTTCTTCGTGGGACAATCTCTTGTTTTAATGCCAAGCTTTACTGCTTGAAGGAGGAAATGTTGTCAAAATATGGTTCCCATCCCATAGTCATCAGAAAACACATGGGAGAGATATATAGACTTCCTGAACACACACACACACACACACACACACACGAATAACTTTCCTAAATAATTTGATGATGACATTTGGAATTGATCTCATACATATTAAACCCTCTGAAAAGTCCATGTCTATGAAGAGAGGCTTTAAATAATTAGGCTCCATTGCCTATAAAGGTCAAATACACCCTCTTGTGGTAAAACGGCATATTTTATTTGCACATGATTTCTATATGGAGTTCCTGAGATAATAGTTTGAAGAATAATGAGTATTTGAGAAGAAACAAAGCTATAGTGCATTTTTAAAAATATCAGTGATACTCCTCTTATGGTACCCCTAATCTCTAATTTTCAGATGAAAAACTAAGACTCAGAAGACTCACACAATTTGCCCGATGTTATCCAACTAAGGAATAAAAAAGCAAAGACTTTGAATGTCCTGCTTCTCTATTACAACAGATACATCCCTAGGAAAAATGATCCTTAATAATTATGACCATTAAGGGGCACCTGGGTGGCTCCGTCGGTTAAGCATCTGACTCTTGATTTCGGCTCAGGTCATGATCTCGGGGTCATGAGACTGAGCCCCATGTCAGGCTCCATGTTCAGTGCGGAGCCTGGTTGTCCCTCTGCCTCTGCTCTTCCCCTATAGCTCTCTCTCTTTCAAATAAATAAATAAAATCTTTTAAAAAATAATTGTGACTGTTAAGGTTGGAGACCAGATGACATTGCTAAAAGGTTAATGCAGTCATGTAATGAATGAACTGTCATAACCCAGGAATCGGTCAGTGACCCGGGATGGAAGGACCCCTTTTTCATTATTTGGCTTTCCAGCTAATATTTGCTGCCCATCTGTCAATCATTTATGGAGCCCACTATCTACATGTTCTGAGTGCTTGATATCTGCTGGCTTTCCTCAGAGCTAGTGATAGAGTGATGACTGAGATAGCCACGACCCCTCACTTCATGAAGCCTATATTCCACATGGAGTGTGAGTTTTCTGTCACTGTGCAATAAATTACCACAAACCTAGAGGTTTAAACCCATTTATTCAGGGAGAACACATCTTCAGATCCAAGGTCTGGGTAGAATCAGCCGGAGTCCCTGACTAAGGACAAAAATCAAGATGTCAGCTATCTGTGCTCTTATCTGCAGGAAGAATCTACTTCCAAGTTCCTTCAGGTCACTGGTAGAATTCAGCCCCATAAGCTTGTAGAACTCAAGTCCCCAGTTTCCTGCTGGTTGTCTGACCTCTGCTAGTTCCTAAAGGGTTCTCACTTTTTTTTCCCCAAAGGATGCCTCCATCCTCAACCCGGTAATAGACCATCCAGCCCTTCTCATGCTTTGGCTTGCTCTGGTTCCCCTCCTGCCACCAGCCAGAGAACATTCTTTGCTTTTAAAGGGTACATGGGATTAGAGTAGGCCCGCTGGGATGATCTCCCTTTTGCTAAATGACACGAGACAGTCACAGAAATGACATCTCCTCGTATTCCCAGCCTTGCCCCCAGTCAAAGGGATCGGACAAAAGTGAGGACTCTTGAGAGTGGTTTTTAGAAATCTGCCTCCCGGGGCGCCTGGGTGGCTCAGTGGGTTAGGCCGCTGCCTTCGGCTCGGGTCATGATCTCAGGGTCCTGGGATCAAGCCCCGCATCGGGCTCTCTGCTCAGCAGTGAGCCTGCTTCCTCCTCTCTCTCTGCCTGCCTCTCTGCCTGCTTGTGATCTCTCTCTGTCAAATAAATAAATTAAAAAAATCTTAAAAAAAAAAAAAAAGAAATCTGCCTCCCACAGTGGGTAAGAGAGCAAGGAAGACAGGAGAAGAATTCTTGGTTATGAAGTCTAAGGAAGGAAATAAACAGAGTTAAATACAATAGGGAGCCCTGAATAATGAGGACAAGTAGTCACGAAGCAAACAGCAGGAAAAATGTTGTAGACCCAAGGTAGTTTTCAGAAAGGCCCTGAGACAGGATAAAATGTGTATTCTAAGAATGGAAAGAAGCCAGCAAGGGAGAGAGTGGTGCAAGGTATAGAATCAAAGCAACTTATTTCATTCCAAACAGACTCATGCAATCAGCAGAGGGAAACTTTTGAAGAACTTTATATTCTCAAGACATTTACAATATTGCAAAAACAAAAAAAAAAGGAAAGAAAGAAAGAAGAGAATAGGCAATTGTGAAATAGAAGAAGCAAACATTCTTGCTCTTTATCACATAAAATATTAAATATGCACGTGAACACACACATAAATGAGGAGTTTTCTATCTTTTCTATAGTCTGGAAGCATTCTGATAAATACAGGCGTCATCTGTTCTGCTATATGGATCTCAGCTGTAAGATCAATTGAGCCTAGTTCCTTGTCTCCAATAGTGGCACTGTAATTACCTTTCCTGTCTATTCTGTATTTGTTCTAGTTTTAGAACTCTTCTTGGGTCCATTTCAGAAGTGTATATTTCAATAAGAGATTTTCTATGTTCTCTAGATTTTAAAGTATATTGCCACATTGTTGTACATAATAATCTTTAGTATTTCTTTTAATCTCTTTCATATTTGTATCTCCATTCTTGTTACTATCACAGTCTAATGTTGCTTTCTCGCTTTTTATTTAATCAGAATCAGCAGGGAAATCTCTATTCCACTAATCTTTTCAGATATGAACTTCTGGTTTCATTTCAACTCTCCCTTTGTTTTCTAGTGAATCAGTACAAGCTTCTATTTTCATTAATACCCACCTCCTGCTTTCATTTGGTTTTTTGTTTTTCTTTTCCTAACTTCTGAAATTATATCCTTTGTTCATTTTAGCCTTTTTTTTTTCAAAATTAAAAATCATATCATATATAAGTATATAATTTTCTGTAAACTTTAGTCTGGTTTTTGTAGTGAAATGTTTTCTCTGTTATTACACTTGAAAATTGTTAGGATTGTGTTGTTCAGATATAATGTATAGCTGCTAACATTTTGCTATTTGTCCAAATTTTTAAATTTCCCAATATAATTGCAGTTTTTATAAATCTCTTTTTGCATTTTTGGTTCTTTAGACATTATAATATTTACTTGTTTATTTTATTTATTTTTTTAAAGATTTTATTTATTTATTTAACAGAGAGAGACAACAAGTAGGCAGAGTCAGGCAGAGAGAGAAGGGGGAACAGGCTCCCCGCTGAGCAGAGAGCCTGATGGGGCTTGATCCCAGGACCCTGAGATCATGACCTGAGACGAAGGCAGCGGCTTAATCCACTGAGCCACCCAGGAGCCCCTTACTTGTTTATTTTAAAGATTTTATTTATTTATTTGAGTGAGAGAGAGTGTGTATGAGCAGGGGAAGGGGCAGAGAGAGAGGGAAATGCAGACTCCCTCCTGAGTGGAGAGCCAGACATGGGCCTTGATCCCAGGACCCTGGAATCATGACCCGAGCCAAAGGCAGACACTTAACGGATGGAGCCACCCAGGTGCCCACAGACGTTGCAATATTTAATAAATGGTGCTGACATGATTTGTTCTCCATCTAGGCAAAAATAAAGCTAAACTCATTCCATACACAGTCATTTATTGCACACAAATTAAATATTTAAGCGTAAAAATTAAAATCACTAGAAAAGTCAGGAGAATATACCTCTAGAAATCTTTCCAAGGATTGCTACAGAAACCCAGACTCCGTAAAGACATTTTGGTGACATTAAAAAAAAAAAAAAAGACATTTTGGTGACATAACATTTTTAACGTTCTGTAGGACCAAAAACAAAAACAAAAAAACTCCCAAAATGAAAAAACACTGTACATAAAGGTCACAGGCCAATGAAAACAGGTATAAAGGCAGAAGTTCCTGGAAAAATCCCTTTGGGAAATTGGGTCTGTCCTGCATAGGCTATCTTGCAGTATGTCCTTCTCTCTTTAGTCACTGATTTGTTTACATGAATTGAAGTCTATAGGTCTTAAATACAGAATGACATAGTACATCTTGATTAGCAAGATTAAGTTTAAATTACTTATCCGTGCCATGTTAAAAAATTTAAAACAGAGCTTGACCTTTACCAGAATCCTTTCAAAGAATCAGTAGTTCCAGCCTCTGAAGGCCTATTAGTATCAAGGGTCACATACCACTTGCAGTTAGGAAACCCCACAAAGGTGAGGGTCCCGGGACCCAACCTCAGAAATAGACAATCTCCTACACACCAAGTTTCTGCTTATAACCTTTGTACCAGCTGAGAATTGCCCGCCGAAGAAATGAGGGGGAAAAATCCATTGCTTGGAATATTGCAGACTCAAAACCATGTCTAAGCTCCCTCCTCAGTCAGTCAACATGGTGAGAAGTTGAAGCCCTTTAAGTCTATTGGGTTAGGGATCTTCCCCCTCCTGCCCCACTGGGACTGGGAAGAAAAAATAAGGCATGGAAGCCTACTGTTCTTGCATTCATACTTGGGAGTCTAGTTTCTCTGTGTGAGAGTCACTCACAGGGAAAAACGAGACCCGGTCATGGGCATTACAACTAGACTATGCATCTCTAATCAGACTAACAGAACCAGTAAAACATGTGGACAACTCAAATGACACACAAATGGTTAATGTCCCCAAGATCAGAAAAGCATCTACAAATCAAAAAGGAGAAAACAAAATCTTTAAAGAAAAAAAAAAAAAGGAAGGAGGGGCGCCTGGGTGGCTCAGTGGGTTAAAGCCTCTGCCTTCAGCTCAGGTCATGCTCTCAGGGTCCTGGGATCTCTGCTCAGCCGGGAGCCTGCTTCCCCCTCTCTCTCTGCCTGCTTGTGATCGCTCTCTCTCTCTCTCTCTCTGTCAAATAAGTAAAATAAAATCTTTAAAGAAAAAACAAACAAACAAAAAAAGATTTTCAACCTCACTCACAGTCAAGGAAATACAAATAAAACACCAATACCTCAAAGTTGGCAAAAATTAAATACGCCGTAGTATCCAGTGCTAGAGAAATGCTGAACAAATGGTACTCTCATACATTGTCAACACCACAGTGTAAATTTTCTGCGATATCTTTGCAAAATATTCTGGCAATACCCATTGAAAGTTAGAATACATAGACGTTTGTCCCCACAACCCCACTAATACCGCCTTGGGGAATGTAATCTATAAAAAGTAAGAGCACTTGTGGGACAAGAGGCACAATGTCACTGATGGCAGCAGCATCTTCTACGAATGTTCTGGGAACAGCCTGAGTATCAGGAATTAGGGGAACACTTAAATCAAGCATGATTTGGTTGTATCGGAGAATAGTACGTGAGCTTTAGAAAGGGAGCCAGATTCGTGTCTACTGGCCCATGCGGTTCTCCAGAAGTAATTCTCTAAGAATTACACAGATTCAGTCTTTTCCATGGCGGAAAACCTGAAGAGAGAAATATACTTGCAAGTATCTTTTAAAAAGTTATCCAATATGACCCTCAAATTCCACTGGATCAGATGGAATAGTGGAAGAAATTTAACAAACCTTGAAAAGCAGCTCTGTAAGTTGCTATGTACATTGATGCAGAGCCGAGGAAAGAAATCCCATTTGGGGAAGCTAGCGTGACTCTGATACAAAAATCTAGCAAAAAGCACAAGATGTAAAAACTACGTGCTCTGCCTAGATACCAGTAAGGCAAAATTATAAAAGCCTTATAGCTACCAAATTTGGGTTAAGAAATATAAATTCAAAATGTGCATAAACATACCATAACACTGCGCGTGAAGGTAATTCTATGCGTACTGCAATTTTTAAATAACTTCATAATGTTAACACACTACCTGTTAAAACCCAAGAGGTTGTCATTTGTTTGTTTTCTGTTGTAGTTTGTGGGAAAGAGAGGAAGAGACAGGAATCTTTACCATGAAGCTCGTCAGAAGAATAAACATGTAGGAAAAATATATTAAAAAACTTTTTTTTTTTTTTAAGAGAGAGAGAGTACACTTGAGCAAAGGGGTAGAGAGAATCCCAAGCAGGCTCTGGGCTCAGCTCAGAGTCCCACATGGGGCTTGATCCCACAACCCTGAGACCATGACCTGAGCTGAAACCCAGTATCTGACACCCAACCGACTGAGCCACCCAGGTGCCCCTAAAAGAAAACCTTTTTAAGTGAATAATAGTGAAGGTGACTTATTTCACCAGAAAGCAAACTACATTTAAAAAAATGATTATGACTAGGGCCCCCAGCTGGCTCAGCCTGTTAAGTGTCTGCCTTTGGCTCAGGTGATGATCCTAAGGTTTTGGAATTGAGCCCCACATCAGGCTTCTTGCTTGGGGAGGCAGGGGGTAGGGACAGGCGTCTGCTTCTCTCTCTCTTCCCCACTCATGCTCTCTCTCACTCTCTCTCTCTCAAATAAATAAAATCCTAAAAAATAAATTAATTAAATAAAGCAAAATAAAACAAAATAAAATAAAATAATTACAACCAATTTGGTATTAGTATGAATAGACAGGCTGATAAGGAAGGAGAATTGAAAAATCCAGAACACACAAGGTAAACAAATTAAGTGACCCTTGTACATTTTTCGTTCAGAATAGAAAGACTAAATTTTTCAGGGATGTTGCTTAAACTTTGGCTGTTTGGAAAGAGATACTGTTCAGCTCTGACCTCAAACTTAATTTATTGGTAATCAAAGAAATGCAAAGACAGAGAAGGAATTACAGGTTCTTTGCCTATCAGATCAGGGAGGATATACATACTGTGGTCAAAGGGACATTCCCTCTGTTGATGGGATTAAAAATGGGCAAAACCTTTCCACTGTGTCTCTGACCACACATTTCCTGGCTTAAAAACTGACAGAGGAATTCTACTTTGACAAACTTACTAAGAAACAGATAAGGGTGTACAACCTGTAACAACAGTTAAAAACTAAAGAAAAATGAAGGAAAAAATAAAGAAAAATAGCTTTCCTATTAAAATACAGATTGATAAAATGAACCCAAAGAAGTGAGAAAACTAGGATAGAGCAGGTTCAGGACAAGAAACTGGAGGGGTTATCACAGACCTACTATGGCGGAGAATAAAACATCCAGTCTCAGATGATTTTTTTTTGTTTTGTTTTTGTTTTTAATATTTTATTTATTTATTTGACACAGAGAGAGAGAGATCACAAGTAAGCAGAGAGGCAGGCAGAGAGAGAGGGGGAAGCAGGCTCCCCGCCGAGCAGAGAACCCGATGCGGGGCTCGATTCCAGGACCCTGGGATCAGGACTTGAGCCGAAGGCAGAGGCTCAACCCACTGAGGTGCCCTCAGGCACCCCCCAGTCTCAGATGATTTCACAGCTCAGTTCAACATAACCTTAAGGAACAGATCATGCCTATGAATATTTGAACAATTCCAAAAAAGGAGAGAGAACGCCCCTTCGTGAATTGTATGGAGATGGGCTACTCCTTAAGGGGGGTCAGCATGCACCTCTGTCTCCCTGCCAGAGTGGGAGGCTCCCTCTGCCCTGCAGGGCTCCCCCACTGCTCATGCTGGGCTCCCGGAATCCTGCCTTTGGAAAACAAAAGGCTGGAAGAACCCTTGGGCGCCTGGGGGTTACTTAAGGCTTCAAAAGACCTTCCAGTCCCTCAAGGAAGGTAATGGCCATGGACCTAAAATGAAATGTAAATCATCTTGCCTATCACGCTAAATTATGTATGCATAAATTTCAAAAACTGTTTCAACAAATATTTTCGGAAATAATCTCTAGTTTCTTAAAATTTTATTTTTCTCCATTGTCTTCCATACTATTTGAAACTCTGAACAATAAACATGTTTCTTATAATAAAAAAAGGCTACTTTCGTGCCCCACCCCACCCCCAAAATCTATGGGAATTTATAGATCAATCGAGGGGGTCATTGACATCTTAACAATATTAAATCTTTCTGTATAAGATGACAGGTGAGAATTAACTCCATGTAACCTGCTTAGGATATTTTAGATTTCCTTCATGTCCTCATAGATGTTTCCTGGCTTTTGTAGATACTGTTAATTGGATCTTTTTTCCCATCTTAACTTCCAACTAACTGTTGTTGGCATACAGTAAAGAGATTGAATTCAATACATTTCTGTGGGCTAGCTGTTGGGAAGAAAGGTAACATCTCAGTTTTGTGATTAGCATTGGTGCAGGGATGCGTGGGTGGTTCAGTCAGACCCCCTTCTGCGCGGGTCATGATCCCAGTGATCTGGGATCGAGTCCCCCATCCGGCTCCTTGCTCAGTAGGGAGCCTCCCTCTCCCTCTGCCTCCAGCTCTCCCTGTTTATGCTCTCTTTCTCTCTGACAGATAAATAAGTTAGATCATTTTGAAAAAAATTGGTGCAGATGCCTTTGGTGTCTCGGCCTGAAGAATGGTGTTTGTGGTTTATTTCAAAAATATGTTCTTGGGGGACCTGGGTGGCTCAGCGGGTTAAAGCCTCTGCCTTGGGCTCAGGTCATGATCTCCCCTCTGTCCCTCTGCCTGCTTCTCTGCATATTTTAATCTCTGTCTGTCAAATAAATAAATAAAATCTTTAAAAAATATATGCTCTTTGTCTTGGTGGGGAAGTATCTTGTGGTTGTCCATTTACCAAGATTATTTTGTTATGCTTGTTAAGAATCTTTCAACAGTATTTTAGCAAATGTGAAGATTTTCTTGTTGTCTTTTCCTCCAAACTACTAATATGGTCATTACTATTGATCTATTTCTTAAAAAAAAAAAAAAAAAAAAAAAGATTGATTGATTTTAGAGAAAGAGAGTGTGTGCATGGGGGATGCATACAGAGGAGAAAGAGTCTCACGCAGTCTTTACACTGAACCTGGAATCCAACACGGGGCTCGATATCACGACCTGAGATCACAGCCTGAGCCGAAAGCAAGAGTTGGATGCTTAACCCTCTGTACTACTCAGGTGCCCTATTAATCTATTTCTAAGACTGAACCATCCTTGGGTTTCTGGGGGGAAAAGAATCTTACCTCTTGAAGGTGTAGTATTCTTTTATCATACTGACTCTATTGCTAATATTTTTCTTGGGATTTTGCTTTCATATTTATATATTAATGACATTTCTGTGTAGCTTTCTGTCTCATATGCTACATTTGTCCAGCTCTCTTAGCTAAGCTCTGCTAACTTCATAGAATGAAATGGAAAGTTTCCCATTCTTTTCTAGGCTTGTAAGTGCTTACTGGGTCTAGGAACTGTTTTCTAAAGGAGCTACCAGACCTTGTGCCCCAGTCTTGTCCAAACATTTTAAAGGAATATTATAGATTATTTTTATAATCTGATAGAATGAATACTTGATTATACAAACTGTGTTGAAGAATGCCTAGACAAGATGAAACGTAATGACAAATTAAATGAAAACTGAGTCTGAGAAAGCATTTGTAAGGAGTACTCCCACGTAGCTGTAAACACATCATTGAAATGAGCCAGAAAGAAGTATAACAAAAGGTTAACAGAAGTTATTGACGATGACAGAATGACAGGTGATATTTATTTTCCCCTCTGAGCTTTCCTGCATTACCCTACTCTTCCCACCATTGGCCTGTAACATGTTTGCAATTAGAAAGAAATTAATTAATGATTTGTTACAGATGCTGATCCCTTGAGAGTATGAACCAAAGCCCACCAACATCCGTGATACTTACAAATACTTGTGTGCGGAGGGGGACGTTAACGAGGACACTGACTTGTGTTCATTCTCAGAAACCACCTTCTATGGTTTGCCTAGAGACTTTCAACCATGCCTTTGGTCTCCTCCATTAATCGTATCTGCCAGGGAATTTAAAGGGGAGTGGAGCAAGGGTTGAACATACCCCAAACATCATGGGCAGTTCTGGGACAAAAAGTATCTGCCTGAGTGCAGTGAGTGCAGCTACTGCCCAGGCAGGTGTTCCAATACCACTGACTCATTTTGCAGACATTTCGAAGAAAAAGCAATTTATAAAGACGCCTCCTCATGCTGCCCCATGATGCTGATGATACAGTGGCAGTCATTCCATGCAAAAGGGAAATGAATTTTTCCAAAGAGACACTGAAAGCAGATTGCCTTATTTTGTGGTTTTCTTCTGGTCCAGACATCCTCAAGCCTATCAGCTTTATTTACAGTTTAGACAAGTCCCTCTGGCTTCTCTCTACACATATCAACGTGTGGCCCTTCTCAGGCTCAACCAAGGACCTCTCCCATCTTTTCCCTCCCAGCAGTCCCTGCAGAGACAGTGGCCTGGGGCTCCCAAGATAACGCAGAGGAGAGAAAGAGCCCATCAGTCTCTTTGAGGTTGTTTCCCTGTGATATCCAAACATCATTAACCCAGTGAAAAATTCAGTCAAACCAGCTGTATGACTTCACAGTGACACAGAAGTAAACTCATCTTCCTGAGAGCCAGAGTGGGTCATGAGTGTGTGTCCACAACCCTCACTCTCTAGCTCAGCCCACCTCTGCTGGCCCCTGAATGGAAATCTTAGAGTGGTATGTGATGCCCCGGGCGGAGTTACCCTCACTCTTGTGCCTGCAGATGAGACCGGATGATCTTCCCACCGCCACCCGGGTTCTGCCATTGCAGAATGAATGCCCCGTGTTTCTTTTTTCCTCTTCTCTTTTCTTCTTTTTTTTTTTTTTTCCTCTTTTTCTTTTTTTTCTTCCCTCCCCTCTCCTTTTCTTTCCTTCTCTTTTCTTTTCTTCTCTTTTCTTTTTTTCTTTTCTTCAGAAGGGGTGCCTAGCAAATACTTAGGCTATAAACTGAATTCTAACCCAGATGTTTGATCCTTTGGTACCTACCTCCTCTCCAGCAAGAGGTACCACTACCCAGTGCTCAGCTTACTTTCCCCCATAGATGGCCAGCTCTTAAAAGATGGAACAGTAGCAACAACGGGTATCATTTCGTGTTTTCTCTGGCACTGATCACTGTGCCAAGCATTTAGTATTTATTACATTTATAATGATATGTATATGATTTGTGATATTTACATAAATACACATGCTTTAATATATCATTATACATATGTTATATTTAATATGTATATCATTTCTTACAGTAATCCACAGGTAGAGTCCATTATTTTTGCCATCGTACAGACGCATAAACTGAGATTTAAAGAAATTAATTTGCCTGCCGTCACTGGGCCAGGGGGTGGCCAGCAGTGCAGGACGGAGCTCTGGAGCACTGACTGCAACTCGACGCTAGCAGGAACTAAAACTCAAGACTTCTTCTTGACACCCAGCAGCACTGAGACATACAAGATTTTTAAGGTCTATTTATTGAACACACACACGACACATTTTACAGCACAGCAAGGCAAAGACCACCCGGATGAGGAAGCAGAAAAGCTTCGGGAAACTTCAGTTCCACTGTTGCAGGGGACTAGCCTGAGCCCCCTCTTCCTGACGGTTCGCCGCGCAGCTTCTAGAGCATTAACCGAGCATTAACCGCGCTACGTAATTGCGCACTTACATACGTGCTTGTTCACGGGCTCGGTGAATGGCCCGTGTTCCCCGCTTGATTGCACAGTCCACAAGGAGCTCTGTTCCCACGGCACCTGTGGGGCCTGGCTCGGCTCTCATTCAACTAGAAAAAAAGTGAATGAGTTAATGAATGAAGGAATGAATGAATGAATGAATGGCACCAACTTTCCTCCAAATGCAGCTCCTTCTCTATATTTTTAAAATATAGTTCTCCCGGGGCGCCTGGGTGGCTCAGTGGGTTAAGCCGCTGCCTTCGGCTCAGGTCGTGATCTCGGAGTCCTGGGATCGAGCCCCGCATCGGGCTCTCTGCTCGGCAGGGAGCCTGCTTCCTCCTCTCTCTCTGCCTGCCTCTCTGCCTGCTTGTGATCTCTGTCAAATAAATAAATAAAATCTTTAAAAAATATATATATATATAGTTCTCCCCATCATTCTGGCTCGGCGCACGCAGCCATCCACACTACATGGAATCTTTTATTTTTTTCCTTTTTTTTTTTTTTTTTTCCACCCATATTGCTTCTCCCTCCTGCCGCGCAACGCACCGCAGCTGAAAAATTAACTCTGACCCTCCCCAGGGCCTCGCCTCCTGGAGGTCTGGCTTGATCTGATTTAAAAAAAAATAAAGAAACGTGACACTTATTTATCCTCAAGTATCCTAAAGCAATAATCTTTACCTATTTTCTTTTCCTTTCCTTACCGCCGCGGTATTGGTTCAGACCCTGGCCTCACGTTAAGGCTGTGTAAATAACCTCCTTGCCATAAATCAGGGAATTTCCGATGGAGGGGAATTTGAAACCCGATCGATACCACCCTTCCTCTCCCTGCTCCATCCGAGAAGACAACGAGGCCCGAGCCACAAGTAGGACCCCGGTTTCCGGCCTCACTATCCCCTTTCTTGGGACCTCACCCGGCTGCCTTCAGCCCCCTTCCTTCTTGGGACGTTTTACAGCCTGTCCCTTTTCTGTGTTAATAAGCAGAAGGCTAGGCTTCTAAGCTAGGCTCGTTCGAGACTATAGGAAATTGCACGTTTTGAAAACCATCAGCTCGACTGTGAGCTGTGCATTTCCTATAAATCTGTTTCCACTCAGTCCCAGCCCAGCCGGGTCAGGCCGGCCTTTTGCATTCGGTGGCCATTCCCACCACCCAGTGGACACAGCCTGGTACTGCATGCCAAGGCCGGGCTTGGGGGGGGGGGACCCAAAAAACAACAAAACGCGCGCGCGCACACACACACACACACACACACACACACACACTCACCCCCTGCTCCCAGCAAACATCTGGCCGCAATTTGCTTAGGGATACTTTCGCAAATGAATTTTGACCCACGTTCTTTTCTGTTTCTGTGAGCCCAGCGTATCAGCTTGACTTGAGCAGTACTGCCACGGGGCTATGAGGAAAAGGGGAAATCCCTTTTTCAGAGGAAAATCCTTTTTCTGAAAATTCTGAAAATTCTGAAAATCCTTTTTCTGAAATCCCTTTTTCAGAGGAAAAAGGGGAAATCCCGCTAAAGTTCATGACTGCTCACTTGCCCTAAAAATGTGGACCAGGGGGAAGGTCTTTAGAAAAGGCAAATGAGAACCATCCTAAGAACTTGCTCTTTTTTTTTTTTTTTTTTTAGATTTTGTTTATTTATTGGTTGGTTGGTTTATTGGTTTATTTATTTATTTGAAAGAGGGCAGAGAGGAAGAGGGAGAAGGAGAGACTCTCAAGGAGACTCCTTTCTGAATGCAGGACCCCAAGATCATAATGGCAGCCAAAATCAAAAGTCCATGGCTTAACGCACTGCACCACCCTAGTGCTCCAAGAACCTGTTCATTCTTAACTAATGCTATTTGGAATCTGCTTTGGAATGACATGTCCCCCCACCTATCTCCATGCTCCACATTTGGGACATCTCCCCAGACGCCATGATCTTCATGCTGGTTTCACCATTTCCCCAGCCGGATTTTCATAATACAACCAACCGGCATTCCTGATTCTTAGTTGGATTAACAGAACAAAAAGACTTGGAAAAGCCCCTTGATGACTCATAGAATCTCAAAGGAACACAGTGATATACACAGGTTAACATGATGGTCTACAGGGACTCTAGCACCTCCTAGGTAACCAGGAAATTTAACTTGTGCACGTTATCAAAATACACAAGAAATAAATGCCCTCAATACCTTTTCAAGTTGGGAGCTAATAATTATGAAAAATGAACAGAAAATCAGAGGCATAACATTTATGAATAGATTTAACAGTCTTCTCAAAATTGGACAAGTTAGTCTATAATTACTGATACACACAATTTTTCTTGCGCTAATAGAAAATGGCCCTTTTTTCACATAAATAGCTACAATAATTCATCAGTGAGGATGCTTTCTTACAAGAAGAGTCTTAAAAGTGGCTAATCCCATAACTTAAATAGTGTTTAAAAAGTGTTAGTTCCAATAATAAGAAGCCCAGAGGCAGGGCTTTTTTTTAAGTTGGCTCACCATTCTCATCAAAGACTGTGAGATCATAGAAACTCCAGTTCCTGGCACAGAGCTCCTAACACCCTTGTAATTTCCTAAGTGATAAGAGCTCCACGAGCGTCTTTTGTTCTAATATTTGGTCTTTGGAATTTCCTGGGTGATAGGAGCATCTTTTATAGTAAAGAAGTAGCTCTTGGTGGGCCCCTAGATGGGTCTGGTCACCAGAAAGACCAAACCATGATTAGAAGTTTGGAATTTTCAGCCCCATGCCCACATTGTCTGGCAAGGGGAGAGGGGTTGAAAATGGAGTTAATAATTGATCGTGTTGGGACACCTGGGTGGCTCAGTTGGTTAAGCGGCTGCCTTCGGCTCAGGTCATGATTCCAGCATCCTGGGATCGAGTCCCACATCGGGCTCCTTGCTTGGCAGGGAGCTTGCTTCTCCCTCTGCCTCTGCCTGCTGCTCTCTCTGCCTGTGTTCTCTCTCTTTCTCTCTCTGACAAATAAATAAATAAAATCTTTTAAAAAAATTGATCATGCCTATGTGAGGAAGCCTCCATAAACACCCCCAAAGTACAAAGTTCAAGGGATTTCCAGGTAGACAAACATATTCATGTACCAGGAGGATGTCTCAACCCAACGCCACAGGGACTGGAACTGAAGACAGGTGGGTCTGCCCTTGGTCTTCTAGTCCAGCAGCCAGAGCTCTTTCCCTGGGATCTTGGAGATGGGGGTGTACCTGTGTGTTTAATGTTCCCTCAAACACAGATATCAGACAGTGAGAAAACCATGCACTTAAGGATGGTTTTGGGGCAGGGGTGAAAGGATTTTAAGATCAGCAAATAAAAAGGTCCTTAATGAAAACCCATCTTCCTTCAACTTGCAGTCTGCTGATGTGTTCAGATGGAGTGACAGTTTTTTATTACTTAAAGAAAAGAGGAAGAATTAAAGATTCCCATGTCTGAGCAAGATGCTATTGGCCCAAAGTCCTGAGGCCCAGAGACCTGGCATGGGAAAGAGGCTGGGATTGGGGAAGTTGGTAGTCTGAGGAAGATTGAACTTCAGAAGACAGGAGATATCAGAGTGAGGTTTCAGGTGCAGAAAGTTAAAAATTTTAGCCATCAAACCAACTCTGTCATCAACAGGTAAGGCTTGCAGAGAGAGGAGTTCAGTTCTGTTCCAGGACCAGGGGCTAAAGGCAAGAACAGACGGGAACCAAGAGGAGGAAGCAGGGATTGGAACATGTAAGTATCGTATTTAAACAGGATGCTTGCGGGGGAGGCAGGTGGCTTTTTTCCTCCGACCCTTTTTGGTTCTTAGCTGGGTTTCTGTAACAAAAGATGGATTAACAGGAGAAAAGCATATGCATTTATTTAATATAATATTTATGTGACGCAGGAGCCTTTCTGAGGAAGGGAAGACAGAAAGAAGCAGTTAAGTCTGAGCATTTTGTATGCTAAGTGTGGTGAAAAGTAGAGTCATGGGAAAACATGATAGGACGAAGGGTTTAAGTGTCGTCAACTGGGGGAAACTTAACAAAGCCTGTTCATTCAGGGCACCAGTGTCTTCCCTCCATCTTCACAGATAACGATGCTTCCTTTCCTTTGAGTTTAAGAAGAGCAACGTCCTTCCTATGCCTGCCACTTCTCAAATTCCTTCAGTTTAAAATACTCAGTATGCTAGGACACCATATTTTGGGGTAGAGTATCTTGAACTTTGTCATGCTCATTCATAGCAAAATATCAGGAACAGATGCTAGGAACAGTTTAACATTAGTTGTCAGAGGTTGTCTTGGCTTCACTAAGATTTTCACCTTGGGCGAGTTATTTAACTTCTGTACACCTCACTTTCTTCTTCTTTAAAATGAGGCTATGGACATCCACCATGTGATCATGTGTGCAAGCCCTGATCCCCTCCTCAGTTATACCCTCATCGAATGAAGCCCTTATAGGTATGGGGGTTGTGGGGTTATTGGATGTTGTAGCTGCTGTTTTGAGAAGTGTTGCACTTTCTTAGACCAAGTACCTCTTTGTTGGGCTCTTGTCTACAGCTCTGGACCCTTCAACTATTTTCTCCTAGCTTAGAGATCTCTCAGCTGATCCTCTGCTAGGGAGAACCCCAGAGAACTTCACCCATAATCTCATGCAATTTCTCCCCACCACCAACACCCATTGGTAGTCTCCATACCAACTGAACAGTTTCTCTGGTCTTTCTTGAGGAAGAAATGAGGTTTTCAGATTTACCTGTACTTCAAAGGGGAGAGATCAGACCTCCAGGGATCTCCAAAGTGGCAGCTCAACCCCTGTCCCTCCAGACCCTCCCCCTGCCCGCTTCCTGCAGGGCTGTAGCCGCTCTGCTCTGGTATCTCCAGCCCTTGACCTTACTCTGTGCATCTTGTTCTACTTTGAACACACCTTTAGACAGAATGCCCATCCTAAAACAAAGATCTCTATTTTCCACTCTGAGAGGGCTCCCTAATTTTTTTTTGAAAAATGCATTCTATTGCCTGTGCATATATGTAATATGTATTATAGACATAGAGGGCTCCCTAGTTTTTGGATGTATGAGTTGTATAATATAGTTCTATACCATTGCATTATATAGAATTATGTAATTAACTATATGTCTTCCCACAAGAATGAGAGCTCTTTAAAGGCAAAGGATATGTTTTTCTCCATCTCTCTCTCTCTGTCTTACAACTAAGACTTTAAATAATTGTTAATTAAATAAATAAATATGTTACAAGCTCGCTACAGAAATGGGTACTTATTATTTTAAAAAACTTGTCCATTTAAAATATTTCTATCAAGTAAAAAAGTCATCAATTTTTTTAATAAGCAGAAAAGAATTGATTTATAGTTTTAAAGTTCTTTCTAAACACATCACAAGTTTCAGACCCATGAAGAGGAAAATTGATGAATTTGAACACAGAAAGGTGTTTTAAAAATCTCTGTATTATCATCAGAAAAATAAAAGCATAAATGAAATCAAGGACAGACAACCAACTGAATGAAAAGAAGGACAATACATAGAAGAGCCAAATGGTTTGTTGCCTTTATTTGCAAAGCATTTCTACGAATCAGTAGAAAAAGGTAAGGAAGCTAGCGGAATCATAAGCAAGAGACACAAGCAGCTCCTAGAAAAAGAGTAAGTACAGGGACCAACGATCATATTTAAAAACATCAGCCTCACTTGTAATTGGAGAAATGTAAATTCAGCTATATACTATTTTCACTATCCAGATTGGCATTTTTAAAAATTTGCTAATACCCAATATGTGTTAGACTGTGAGGAAAGAAACACTGTTTTACTGAACCAAGAGTATGTACATTTGTGTAGCCTCTTGGAGGGAAGCATGGCCATATCAATTAGGTTTTAAAATGCACACACCTTTTGATTCAAAATCTTCCTGCTAGAAATGTGGCTTGTGGATATATTTTTAAAACACCTTCAAATGCAAAAAAAAAAATTAAAAATTCAAGATTCTTTTTGCAAGAATTGTTTGCAAAGGCAATGAAAGGCTAAATTTCTTTGCACTGTAGTAGAAGAAAACTTTCTTTAGTTTCTTTGACTGGTCTAATAATTAAATTGATATAAAACAGATCAACGGGAGAAAAAAAACAAACAAATTTCATTGACACAGGAACCCCATAAAAATATGAGACCAAAAGGTACAGCATCTTGAGTTAAGGAAACTGGATGGGGGTTCAGGGATACAAAGGGAAGGCAGGCCACTCAGCAGAGAAGCAGAGGAGGAAATTTGGAAAACAAAATTTGCCCTCTTATGCAGATAAGTTTCTTAGGTAAAAAGATACCTCTGGCAATAGCTCTTTTCCTGGTAAGGCTCCTTAACCAATGCAAATTTAGGCAGTGGAGGGGGAGGAAAAGAGATTTTCCTGAATCTGATGAGCTTTGATTTCTTATGCTCGAAATAATCCTCATGCCCAAATGACACGTTTGGGGCAGTAAATTCTCCTTGTCACCCTTTTTGCAGCTTATGCCAAAGAAGCTAATTTGTAGGCGTGGCTTGTGCTGGAAAACGTGGACACCGGCACACACGTGGGTCAAAAAAAAATTAATATGCTCACATTAAAATAACAACTATATAGATGAGAAAGTGACCTTTGAATTCCCATCAAGTGAAAACTCAAAATTTTGGAAAGTATGTTCTGACCACTGGCTTTCATGAATTTCAGTCTTTCCTGTGGGCACAGATCCCTTGTCCCCATTCCCAACGCCTCTGCACGTTTATTTCATAGACTTGCTTTTTTTTTTTTTTTAATTCCTTCCTCTTCAGCGGTTCCCTCCTCCTCTTTCCTTACCATCCTTCCATTTCTGTTAACTGCACTCTTACTCTGTTCTTCCAAGAAGAGCCCATAGGCCTCTTCTTCTGAGCCAATCCTCAAGTCTTCACAGCCCCGGACAGGGAGTTATTGTGCTCGTTCAGTTCTGCCTCCCAGGACAGTTCGCTGGTTGACACACTAACCACGGCATTCCATAATTCTCCGGGGTACCCAGCACAGCTCTGCACATAGTGGATGTGGAATAAATGAGAGATCACTCTATTTCTCCTTGAACAGAGGAAAGGGGGGAAAGCAGTACAAATGGGGAGGTTGGCGCAGGCAGTTTGGTGGCAGAAGCAAGGCCAGATGGGTAATGTATTCAGTGATGATGTAATCAATCACCCCCCTCTCAAGGGCCAGGGGGTGGAAGCCCCAGTTGGTATCGTTCGTTGGCCAATTTCCCCCATGTAGATACTTCTGCTGTGGCTCATTTCACATTACCAACAAGAAGTCACTGAACTGGGGCACCTGGGTGGCTCAGTGGGTTAAGCCTCAGCCTTTGGCTCAGGTCAGGATCTCAGGGTCCTGGGATGGAGCCCCGCATCTGGCTCTGCTCAGCAGGGAGCCTGCTTCCCCTCTCTCTCTCTGCCTGCCTCTCTGCCTGCTTGTGATCTCTGTCTCTCTGTCAAATGAATCAATAAAATATTTTAAAGAGGAAAAAAAAAAAAAGTCACGAACTGTGGTGGGAAGAGATGCGCACAAGCTCTTCTGATACTACACTTCAACATTTCGGTCCCCAAATTAAAAGCTGGGTCAGTCCCTTGTGTAACGAAACTCATCCTACATACCAGGGAGCTTTAACTTTCAAAGCAAATCATGAAGTAACTTTATATACACTTACCATCTTCCGATGTCATTTAAATGTATCTTTGCAGGTCCTTTCCTTCACCCAGTGTACAACTTCTTCCCATTTCCAGAACTATTCTGAACTTACCCATTCACAGTGACATGGGTGGGAGAAAGCCAGACGCAGACAGGGCTGGCAGAAACAAAAACTTAGTATTTACTCATATATGATATCATGTAGCTATCCACTGATGTCTACTTTTTGTTTCCTTCCCTAACTCCTGGGTTTGAGGCGGTTGGGAAGCAAGATGGGCAAGGGAATGAAGACACTTAAAAGAAACCAATTACGTGGAGGGGGCAAGAAGGTGATCATTTCTTTGCCATTTTCTGGCTGATGCTGAATTGGTTCTAATGTTAATAGAGATCACAGGAGAGAAGGAATGAACTGGAGCTATTATTTTTTATATATTATAATATAATATAATATATAATATAATATAATATTTATTATTCTACTTATTATTTTTACTATAATCTGCTTTCAACTACCCTTTTTTTAAGCCCCCTTTTTTTTTGACAGACAGAGATTACAAGTAGGCAGAGAGGCGGGGGCCAGGGAGGGGGAAGCAGGCTCCCCACTGAGCAGAGAGCCCAATGAGGGGCTCGATCCCAGGACCCTGAAATCATGACCTGGGCCGAAGGCAAAGGCTTTAACCCACTGAGCCAACCGGGCACCCCACTACCTTTCTGATAAGTATTCTTTCCATTCTTGCTACCTCCAGTGGCCATTCCCTTGAACATATTCATGCTTTTAGCATATTATAGCTCAGAAAATCATCGAGCAGTAAAATGACAGGATGCCTAGCTCATTCTGTTGGAGCATTACAAACTCAGAATCAGTATTTTAATTTTAAAATTTGCCCTTTGGGGGGCTCCCCGTGATCAAGGCATCTGATAAGAATGACTGTAAAATACACAAAACTTCTGTAATAATTTTCCTTGCGTGTGGTCTCGGCATCCAGAGGCAATGCTTGTGACAGACCCCCATTATTTGGTAAACCAATTGAATGCCAAGAGTTTATTGGGAACGTTTCTTAATCTCCCAGCAGTTCTATCAGTTTGTGAGCATATCCACGTTTGGGTCTTTGAGGAAGAAAATGCAATAAGAAATGAGGTCAAGCTGGGATTTTCTAGCTAAGTCAGCAGCTCTAAATGAAGGCATATGAATCTTTGCCTTTCGGTTGTGTGAAAAATCTGCCAGGGGCTAAACTTTGTTGTTAGATTGGCCTCAACAAACAAGACCGGGTTAGCTGGGGTAGGAGAGAGGCTGGAAGAAGAAAGGGAAGAAAAACGTGGCTTCCTGTGGTTTTAGGAGGGTCACATCAGTCTTAGGAAGTGAGGACATTAGGAGCTGCTAAACACATGCAAATGAAATGCAACTTCTCAGGGGGATTTGTCAAGTTACTTCATTAGCACTAAGGCCAAGGGCAGTCCAGAGCTGATGCAAAGTAGATCTGAGGGTTTCCTTTTGTTTGCTTGAGGTCTTCAGGGCAGTGGGAGTAAAGGGGGAAAGAGGGGCTGCAAGGTCCTTGAAAGAGACCAGAACCCCAAGCCCTTTTGGCCTGAATGCCAGCTTTGTCTCCTAAGGGCTATTGCTCGGCTCCCCAAGAGTCTGTAATGAAGCCCTTGATTAAGACCTCATTAAAAGTTCATTGACATTCATTATTACTGGGGCCATCATTGCAGCCCAGGGAGATGGAGGGAGGATAGGACCAGCCAAAAGCATAAAATCTGGGTTTGAATGCCCTTTCTGCCACTTCACCGCTTTGTTTTCTCAGGCAGATTTTCTAAACCCTTGGGACGTCCCTTTCCTTGCCTCCAAATTATCTCCAATGCAATGTTGCCAAGAGAAAGCATCTTGAAAGCTTTCATCATTTGATGATTCCTCACTCCTACCATCCACGCCCTTCCTGTCTTCATCTGGTTGTGACAGGCCCTTTCGGACCAGCCAAGGATATTTATTTCTTGCAACACAACACTGTGAACCTTCCCAAAACAGGAAAGTCCTCTGAGACATATCACCAGGTTATAGGGGGAAACAAGAGCCAAATTCAAGCTCCTGGCATCAGACCTAAAAACTAAGCGTAGTAGCGAATCCCAAAGTGTGCTCCATAGAACATTCATTCTTCCCGATGTTTGATAGTCTACCATGAGAGAGGAGTAGGGAATTCTGGGCTGCCTTCCCCCAGTGAGCTCAGGTATCTGCACAGCTACCTTCACATCCATATGCCTTCACATCAACCTCAGTCAATTCAACTCAACACCCACATGTTTTAATTTGTTTGGTTTGGTTTCATTTGGACTTAGTTAAAAAACAAAATTCAACTGAGTAAAGTGTGAAGATCTTATTGGCTTTATTTAATAATTCATGAATCAGCATCTGATTGGTTGGTAGAAAAGAGCTCCGAGTACCTAAACAAAATGAAAGATTTACAGGCAGAAGAAAGCAGGAACAAAGAAGTTATACTAGCAAAAAAAAAAAAAAAGTGGGTTTGTTATTGCAAGGTCACTATACTTTAGGGGACAGCAGGGATTTATCAGGTAGATGACCTCACATGCACTGACCAGGCTATTCCTGATTGACTGGTTTAAGTCTCTACTGGCTCTTTTGGAAAGAGCCAAAACTATAATTAAGTTAGGTCTTGCTTTGGTGATGCAGGATTTAGCTAAGTGACTCCATATTGGGCCAATTGTCTTATTTTATTAGACTTCTTCAAGGTTTGCATTTTCCCAGGTCACACCTTGGGAAGTCAGAAAATGGCCTCTTCTTCTCTAGAACCTTCTCAACTCATCCAGAGATTCTATGAGAACTTCCATTCCCTCCATCCTCACCTCCAACCTCAGGTAGCCCCTCATTGGTCCTTTCTTACCTACGGTTTTGTATCTTCCCTTGTTCTGGGCAGAGGAAAGATTTTCACTTTATCTTCAGTTCTTCACATGCTCTGGTTGATGTAAGAACTTCATGTCAGATTACCCCATTCAAAGCCAAGTTTCTAAAAAAAATCAAAGCTTTCTTCTCTCTTGCAGAAGAGTCATGGCTTTTAATTCTGTATTTGGCTATAGATTTATAAAGCTTCCAAGCTCAAATGCCAGTGAATGGATTCTTTGCTCCCTATGATTCTTCCCTACCCAGAGGGCAGTATTTATAGAATCCCACTGACTATGGTTGTATTAATAGAAAAAATGTCTGCATTAAGAGGGATTAGATGAAACAGCCATTTTTGGTGCTTTTTTTTTTTTGGAGAAATAATTGGCATATAACTTTGCATAAATCTGAGTTGTACAATGTGTTGGTTTGATACATTTTTATATTTTAATATGATCACTACAGTAGAACTAGCTGACACCTTTATCATGTCACATAATTATTGATTCTTTTTTGTGTTGAGAACAGTTAAGATCTAGTCTCCTAGCAACTTTTGGAGTCTATAATACAGTACTGGTGACTATAATCACCATGTTGTGCATTAAAGCTCCAAAACTTATTTGTCTACTAGTTGCAGATTTGCACCTTTCAACAGCATTTCCCCAATTCCCCCACCCCTCAGTCCCTGGTAACCATCATTCTGTTCTCTTATTACAACTAGAGTTAGATTCCACATTGAAATGATATCCTATAATATTTATCTTCATCAGTCTGACTTATCTCAGTTAGCATAGTGTCCTCACCATCCATCCATGTTGTTGCACATGGCAGGACTTTCTTCTTTCTCATGGCTGAATAATATTCCATTGTATATATACCACATCTTCTCTATCAGGTGATGGACACTTAGGTTTTGTTTCCATATCTTGGCTACCATGAATAAGGCTACAGTAAACACAGGTGTGTAGGCATCTCTTCAAGACAGTGATTTCATTTCTTTCAGATATTTACCCATGAGTGGGATTTGCTGGATCATGTGGTACTTCAATTTTCAATTTTTTATAGAAACTACCATACTGTTTTCCATAGTGGCTATACCTCTTAACATTCCCATCAACAGTGTTTAAGGGTTCCCCTTTCTCCACATACTTGGCATTGGCATTCTTTAAAAAAAAGATTTTATTTATTTATTTATTTGAGAGAGAGAGAGAGAGCATGAGCTGGGAAGGGGCAGAGGGAGAAGCAGACTCCTTGCTGAGGAGGGAAGCCTGACATGGGGCTCAATCCCAGGATCATGACCTGACCTGAAGGCAGCTACTTAATTGACTGAGCCACCCAGACACCCTCATGTTCACATTCTTAAAGGCCAACAAATCAACACTATCCATTCTCCTCCCAAATGCAGAATGAGCAAAAGACATAGGAATCAGAAGGAGATTGGTATTAATTAGCTTGATTACTGATAAAAACTGGATTGGATGACATGGCCTAATGGGATTGCTAATTCCTTTGCCCCTGAA
Organism: Lontra canadensis; assembly: GCF_010015895.1. NCBI lineage: Eukaryota > Metazoa > Chordata > Mammalia > Carnivora > Mustelidae > Lontra > Lontra canadensis. The sequence goes on from NW_022631116.1 coordinate 1,465,721, forward strand.
TTTAATAATTTGGACCCTGATCACTGCCCAGCTTGAAGTCCAGAGACCTTCCTATAATGTTATTCCATGGAGAAGCAGAACTGGCTTACCTTCTGTGGAGAGGCTAACTCTAAAAGAGGTCCAACAGGCCTGCTGTCTTCTTCAACACTAATCAATTAAGTCATTCCTCCTCCCTTGAGAAGGAGAGAATAAGAAGAGAAAGAAAAAGTGGGAATTTTTCTTTGAACATGTAGAATCAAAAACAAGGATGTTCAAAAATATATATGGAATTAGAAATATACCCCATTTAGGGGCACCTGGGTGGCTCAGTTGTTGGGCATCTGCCTTCGGCTCGGGTCATGATCCCAGGGTCCTGGGATCGAGCCCCTCTTCGGGCTCCTTGCTCAGCCAGAGGTCTGCTTCTCCCTCTCCCACTCCCCCTGCTTGTGTTCCCTCTCACTGTGTCTCTCTCTGTCAAATAAATAAATAAAATTTTTTAAAAAAATTTTTTTAAAAAGAAAATATATCCCATTTAATACCAAAACATTATTTGCTAATAGCATCATAATCAAGTTCTGAAATCAATTTGCTAATATTTTACTTCAGTATCTTTGCATTTACATTCTTAGGTTAGATTGTTTTCTACTTGTGTTGTTGGTGCAATTTTTTTAGGTTATACTCAAGGCATTGTAGTATCACAGTGTGCAGTATGACTTCCATTTGCCCCTCCAGTGTCACCTTCCCCTTTCTCCACCTGCTCTCTGCCCTAGGAAGTTGATTCACATGGACCACACCAATGGACTCCATTCACCTACGGCTTCCAGTTGGGTTTGGTCAATGAGGAACCCAGAAAGGAAATTGGAGGGCAAAAGGAAAATGATGTGAGGGCATCTATTCTCCTATCTCCTTCCTTTCAAGGTTGGAGGAAGCTCTCTAGGTCCTGGGAGATCCCATCAGGCCTTCCTAGTAAGTTCTGATAATCACCTCTCCCATGTATGTCCCCTTCAAGCCGAGGGTTGGTAAGGAGGCTAACTAGCCATCTGGCATTTCTACACCATTTCCAAACTTTTATCAAGCTCTCTTTACCATCTGGTTTTTTGCTGGAAGCTGACTGACACATGTGGTTAGGCTAAGTTAATAAAATTAACTAGAAAGACTTCTATTTTTATCTGTGCTCTGGAACACATTAAATATTGCAAGAATTTTCTAGTCTTTGAAGGTCAAAGAACCAATCTTTGTGGCCTCTTGGCCTAGTATTTTAAGGATGGGATATGACAAATGTTTAAAATTTTTCTCATGGCCATTGGTCATTTAGGTTTCCTCTTCTTGCATCAAGCTTGGAAACTGATATTTCCCAGAAAATCATCCATTTCCTTAAGGATTTTAAATATATTAGCATGGCATTTTTCAGAACCCTGTTTTTTGGTTGTTGTTTTAATCCACTTAGAGTCTACAGTCACATTTTCTGTCACATTTCTAATATTAAAAAATTATTTTCCCTTATTGTTTTGGTTAAAGTTATTCCAGTTGAGTGTATATGTGTGTATTTTCTTTTAAAAGGTTTATTTATTAAAAAAAAAAAAAAAACCTCATTGCACTCCACTAATGACCCACCACCAGAGTTTGAAAAATACCATTACTAAGGAACTTGTGCATATGTATACCAGTTGGCATAAGAAAAGATATTCAGGGAAGCACTAATAATAATTGGAAAAAGAAACAATAACTAGAAACGAAACTGGACATGGACAGAAGAATGGCTAATAAGCTGTGACACATCCACACAATGGAATATTATTCAGAATGTCACTGAATGAGTCTCAGCTATTCAAATCCAGCTCAATGAAACCTCAAATCGTGATGTAGAGGGCGCCTGGGTGGCTCAGTGGGTTAAGTCTCTGCCTTCAGCTCAGGTCATGATCCCAGGGTCCTGGGATAGAACCCTGCATCCGGCTCTCTGCTCAGCAGGGAGCCTGCTTCCTCCTCCTCTCTCTCTGCCTGCCTCTCTGCCTACTTGTACTTTCTCTCCCTGTCAAATAAATAAATAAAATCTTAAAAAAAAAAAAAAAAAGGTGATGTAGAGCAAACTGCAGAAGACTTCTTGCAGTATGATTCCAAGTTCACAATTATGGAGGGATATATACATATTTGATAAGCTATCAAGATAAGCAGAAAAGTCATAAGCAGAATTCAGGAAAATGGTTATTTGAAGGGCAATTTGGGGAAAAGAGGGAAATCAGAAAAGATTACAGGGAGCTTTAAGAAATTTGGTAATGTTCTACTTCTTCATGAAACATTCAAGGCTCTTTGTTCTATTTTTCATCATAACTTCAATACTCAAGTACTTTGGGATGTTCATCGAGTTCTTTTAAAATGTATAATAAGCTTTTATAACTGTTCTATGGATATGTGATGAACAGTGTCTGAAGAAGAGAAAGTTCTTTATCTCTTTCCCATTTATTTCTTATTTTTGGACCATCTGATCTCTCTGTCGTATTTCTAAGTCATGATTGTGAATTTCTCATTGTACTTTTAAGCATTCTTGGCTTTATATATTTTACTGTGATGTTATTTGGCACATAAATTTTTATGATGTCATATCCTTACTGCGCAGTGATCCCTTATCAATAAAAAAACCACTCCTTCCTCCATTATTGCTTTTGACCTGAATTTGCCATCATCTAGTATTAATATTCTACCTCTGCTTTATTCCGTTTACATTTCCTCATCTTTTATTTAATCTTTATGTGTCACTGTTTCCTTTTCAGTTTTTTTTTTTTTTCCTGGCTCTCATTATGTACATTTTTTACTTTCTCTTTACTGACAAAATTTTTGGATGTTGGGCCAACTTTTACTATTCTTCTGGTGGTCACTTCTGAATAAAGAAACTATTCAGTTATTTAAAATAACTTATTTTTCCAGTTGGGTTTGGTCAATGAGGGACCAGAAAGGAAATTTACTAACATAAGTTTACTAAATTTACTAACATTGAAAAAGACTCATTCTTGAGTAAGATAAGATATGCAGCTTGCTTTTGCTTCTACACTTGCCTCCAGACCAGATATCTCAATTTAGGCTGATTATAAATGGATGTTTTACATAATATTTTTCACTGAATGTGATTTTTGAATTATGTAGTTTCTCATTAAAGAATTACTTTTGACATTTTTTGCAGTTTTATAACAATACCAGTAAGAATTTTTTTTTTCACACTGTATTTTACTGGTCTAATTTCATATATAATACTGCTTCCCTATTCTTAAATTTCTTATTTCTCACTCTCTCTCTTATTTATTTATTTTTTATTTTTTTGGACAGAGAGAAAGTGTGTGTGCATGTAGTGGGGGAGGGTCAGAGAGAGAGAGAGAGAGAAAATAACCATCCTGAAATCATGACCTGAGCTGAAATCAAGAATAAGACACCCAGCTGACTGAGCCACCCAGTTGTCTCATAAATTCCTTATTTTTATTCAATCTTCCACTGCAAGTGCATAGCAACAGTATTTTGGGTGATCATGTGACTTCAGATTGGAATTTTTTGGTTCACAAAGATTTCCCTTCAAGTTTTCTAGATGATTTTCTGTGGTCACCTGACATTTAGTGTTGAGAAGGCTAATGATAAACACATTTTTTTTCATTCATAAGTAACATTTTTTCTTTAATTAATACAGACTCGTTTTTGTTCAACTTTAAAATTCAGAAGTTCAATAGAACATATCTAGACATATAGCTATGTCTAGATAGTGTTTTGTTTTGTTAATAAACACCCTAGTCTTTCCTCCTTCATTACAGCAAATTTCTCTCCAACACTTCCTGATTATTGTTTGTTGTTTATTTGCTGTATTCTTTCCCTATGAGTTTTTTATTTCTATACAAAAAAGTAGTGCAGCATAGTAGTCATAAGCTTCAGATCTGGAGTCAGAAAAATCTGGATTGGAATTTGAGATTTGCCACTTATTAGCCATAAGACCTTATGCAAGTTTATTCATATATCTAAATCTCAGTCTATGCATCTAAAAATAGGGACAATAATAATACTTGTTTAATGGATTATTAGTAAAAAAATGAGCTAACATGTAGAAAAAGCTTAGCAATAATGCCCAACTCTTTTTAAAATTCTTAATTATTGTTGCACATCATTGTTTTTCATTTGTTTGTTTTGGCCTTTTTTTTTCCCCCCCAAGAAACTTTTAGACTCTTTACCTTCTTATTTTATAAAGCCATATAAAAACTTGAGGTGACATTTATTGGGAGAAAACTAATTGCCAGACATGCAAAGCATTTTACATATATTTTCATATTTAATTTCCACCCCAGTCAATGGAATAGGAATTACTGAATTGAGGAATAGTTGACATATGGTATTATTTCAGGTGAGTAGCATAGTGATTTGATATTTATATACATTAGGAAACAACCATCAAGAAGACCTCAGTAAGTCTAGTTACCATCTGTCACCATACAAAGTTGTTATATATTTTTTTTATTTATTTATCTGACAGAGAGAGATCACAACTAGGCAGAGCAGCAGGCAAAGAGGGGGGGAAGCAGGCTCCCCGCTGAGCAGAGAGCCCCATGTGGGTCTCGATCCCAGGACTCTGGGATCATGACCTGAGCTGAAGACAGAGGCTTAACCCACCACTGAGCCACCTAGGTACCCCAAAGTTGTTATATCACTGACTATATTCACTATGCTATACATTATAGCCTCAAGACATTTATTTATATCCAGAATATTGTACCTCTTAATCACCTTAACCTATTTTGTGAATTCTCCCCGCCCCACTCCACTCCGGCAACCACCACTTTGTTCTCGGTATCTATGAATCTGTTTCTGTTTTGTTTGTTTTGTTTTTTAGATTCCAATTTAAGTGAAATCATATGGTATTTGTCTTTCTTTGCCTAATTTCACTTAGTATTATACCCTCTAGGTCCATCCGTATTTAATGCAAATGCAAGATTTCATTTTGTTAAAGCTGACTAATACTCCATAGTATGTACATAACGCATCGTCCTCGCCCATTCATCTGTTGATGGATGCTTAAATTTCTTCCATACATTAACTATCACAAATAATGCTGCAATGAACATAAGGTACATTTGTCTTTCTGAATTAGTGTCTTCATTTCCTTCAGATAAACACTGAGAAATGCAATTGCTGGTAGTTCTATTCTTAATTTTTTGAAAAATCCTTATGCTGTTTTCCACAATGGTTGCACCAATTTACATTCCCATCAACAGTGCACGAGGGTTCCCTGGCACATCTTTGCCAGTCCTTGTATATTGTCATTTTAGATGATAGCCATTTTGACAGGTGTGAGGTGATAGTTCACTGGGCGTTTGATTTGCAGTTCTCTGACAGCTTGCGATGTTGAGCATGTTTTCTTGTGTCTATTGGCCATCCGGATGTCTTCTTCAAAAAAGTGTCAACTCGGATCCTCTGCTCATTTTTTGAATCAGATTTTCTTTATATCAAGTTGTCTGAGTTCTTTATATGTTTTGGATGCTAACACTTTATTGAATATATCATCTGTGAATATTTTATCCCATTCAGTACATTGCCTTTTCATTTTGTTGATGATTGCCTTCACTGTACAAACGCTTTTGGATTTGACTTAGTCCTGCTTTGTTTTGTTTTGCTTTGCTTTGCTTTTGTTGTCCTTGACTGAGGAGACAGATCTAAAAAAGTATCACAAAGACCAATCCAAAGAGCTTACTGCCTATGTTTTCCTATAGGAGTTTTACGGTACCTTTAAGTCTTTAATCCATTTTTAGTTTATTTTGGTGTAAGAAGTGATCCAGTTGTATTCTTTTGTATGTAGCTGTCCAGTTTCCCAACACCATTTATTGAAGCGATTGTCTTTTTCACATTTTATATTCTTTCTTTTTTTTTTTTTTCCCCTCATAGATTAAATAAGCATGGGTTTATTTCTGGGCTCTCTATTCTAGAACATTGATCTATGTTTCTGGTTTTGTACCAGTACTATACTGTTTTGATTGATATAGCTTCGTAGCATAGTTTGAAATCTGGGAACATGGTATGTTCAGCTTTGTTCTTTCTCAAGATTGCTTTGACCTTTTGGGGTCTTTTGTGGTTCCATACAAATTTTAGGATGATTTATTCTAGTTTTGTGAAAAATGCCATTGGTATTTTGATAGGGGTTGCATTGAATCTGTAGACTGCTTTGGATAGTATAAACATTTTAACATTAATTCTTCCAGTCCATGGGCACCATATATCTTTCAATTTATTTGTATCATTTTTAATTTCTTCATCAATGTCTTATAATTTTTAGGATACTTGTCTTCCAACTCATTGGTTAAATTTATTTCTAGGTATTTTATTATTTTTGATGCAATTATAAATGAGATTGTTTACTTAATTTCTCTTTCCTATAGTTCATTTTAGTGCATAGAAATGCAACAGATTTCTCTATATTGATTTTGTATCCTGTAACTTTACCAAATTCATTTATTAGTTCTAATAGTTTTTTGATGGAGACATCAGGGTTTTCTGTATAAAATATCATGTCATCTGCAAATGACAGTTTTGTTCCTTCTTTTCCAAATTGGATGATTTTTATTTCTTTTTCTTGCCCAATTGCTATGACTGGACCTCCCAGTACTATGTTGAATAAAATGGCGATAGTGGGCATCCTTGTCTTGTTTCTGATCTTAAAGGAGATTTCAGCTTTTCACCATTGAGAATGATGTTAGCTGTGGATTTGTCATATACAGTCTTTAGTATGTTGAGTTATGCCCCCTCTTTACCCACTTTGTTGAGAGTATTTACATAAATTTTGAATTTTGTTGGGTGTTTTTTCTGCATCTTTGCATTGAGATGATCATAGAATTTTTATCCTTCATTTGGTTGATGTGGTGTATCATGTTGATCAATTTGCAAACTGAACCATCCTTGCATTAGGAATAAATCCCACTTAGTCATGGTGTGTGATCCTTTTCACGTATTGTTGTATTCAGGTTGTTAATATTTTGTTCAGGATTTTTACATTGTTGTTCATCAGGGCTATTGGCCTGTAATTTTCTCTCTCTCTCTCTCTTTTGTTTTTGTTTTGTTTTGTTTGGGTAGTATCTTTGGTTTTTGGTTATGGGGTAATGCTAGTCTTGTAGAATGAATTTAGAAATATTTCTTCCTCTCCAGTTTTTTTGAATAGTTTGAAAAGGATTGGTATTAACTCTTCTTTGAATGTTTCGTAGAATTCAAATGTGATGACATCTGGGCCTGAACTTGTGTTCATTGTGGCTTCTAAAATTATCATTACTGATCTAATTTCATTACTAGTAAGCAGTCTGTTCAGATTTTCTCTTTCTGATTCAGTCTTGGATGATTGTTTGTTTCTATGCGTTTATCCATTTCTTATAGTTGTCCCAATTTGTTAGTGTATAATTTTTCACACAAGTCTTATAACCCTTTGAATTACTGTGGTGTCAGTTGTAACTTCTCCTTCGTTTCTGATTTTATTTATTTGGGACTCTCTCTTGTTTTGAGGGGCATTTTTGTTTGTTCTTGATGAATCTGGTTAAAGCTTTATCAATTTTGTTTATCCTCTCAAAGAACCAACTCTTAGTTTTATCAATCTTTTCCATTGATTTTTTTTGTTTTTGTTTTTTAGTCTCTATTTCATTTATTCCTGCTTTAATCTTTATTTCCTTCCTTCTGCTAACTTTGGGCTTTTTTGTTGCTTTTCTTTGTTCTTTTTTTTTTTTTTTCGTATTTTCCTTAGATGTAAGTTTACATTGTTTATTTGAGATTTTCTTGTTTCCTGAGGTGGCCTGGATCACTATAAACTTCCCCCTTAAAACCATTTTTGCTACATAGATTTTGAAGTGTTGGGTTTCCATGTTTATTTATCTCATGGCAGGTTTTTTTTTTTATTTTTTTCTGATTTTTTTCATTGACATATTGGCTGTTTTGTAGCATGTTATTTAGTGTCCATGTGTTTGTGGGTTTTTTCTAGGATTCTTCTTGTAACTGATTTCTAGTTTCATAGCATTGTGGTCCAACAAGGTGCTTGATATGATTTCAATCTTCTTAAATCTGTTGAGACTTTTTTGTTACCTAACAAGATCTATCTCAGAGAATGTTCCAAGTGCTTTTGAGAAGAATGTGTGTTCTTCTGTTTTGGATATGACTATTAAGTCCATCTGCTCTGATGTGTTATTTCCTTATTGATTTTCTGCCTGGATGGTCTACTCATTGATGTAAGTGGGGTGTTAAAGTCTCCTATGATTATTGTATCACTTTGTTTTCCTTTATGTCTATTAATATTTGGTTTATATATTTAGGTGCTCCTATGTTGGGTGCATGAATATTTACAAATATTGTATCTTCTTGTTGGAGTGATCTCTTTATCATTATGCAATACACTTCCCTATCTCTGGTTACAGCCCTTGTTTTAAAAAAAACTTATTTTGTCTAGTATAATTATTGCTACTCCAGCTTGCTTACCACTTCCCCTTTACTCAGGATATCTTTATCCATTCCTTCTCTTTTGGTCTCTGTGTGTTTTTAAGCCTGAAGTGAGTCTCTTGTATGCAGCATTTAGATGGTTCTTGTTATTTTTATTCATTCAGCCACCTTATGTCTTTTGATTGGAACGTTTAGTTCACTTACATTTAAGGTAATTATTGATTAGTATGTCTCTGTTGCTATTTGGTTCATTGTTTCTGGTGGTTTTACAGTTCTTATGTTTCTTTCTTCTTTACTTCCCTTGCTATTTAATGATTTTCTTTAGTGTTATCTTTGAATTCCTTTGTCTTTATTTTTTTAGGTTATCTATTTCTACAAGGATTATATATAATAACCTATGTATACAGCAATATATTTTAAATTGGTGGCCACTTAAATTTGACCACATTCTAAAAGCACTAGTCCTCCTCCCATGTTTTCTGTTTTTGATGTCATATTTTACATCTTTTTATTTTGTGTGTCCCTTAACTAATTATTTTAGACAGAGCTGATTTTACTTCTTTTGTCTTTTAACCTTCATACTAGCTTTATAAGTGGTTGTTCCACTAACTTTATTGTATGTTTGCCTTAATCCGTGAGGTATTTTTTCATTTGTATATTGTCTTATTTCTAATGTTGACCCTTTTTTTCCTACTTAGAGAAGTCTCTTTAATACTTCTTTTAAAGCCCATTTAGTGGTGATGAAGTCCATTAGCTTTTGCTTCTCTAGGAAACTCTGTCTTCTTTTCAATTCTGAATGATAACCTTGCTGGGTAGAATATCCATGGTTATAAATTTGTTGTTTTCAGCACTTGGAATATATTATCCCGCTCCCTCCTGGACTGCAAACTTTCTGATGAAAAATTAGCTGATACTTTTTTTTTTATTTCAAAAAATCATTCAATTTTTATTATACCTGTGGCTTCACTTAGAGATATATAACTTGTATCTGAGATTTTATGAATATACTATAGATTTAATTTTTTGCTTTTAATAAACACAGAGATGTCATGAAAAGAAGCTACTTCATAATTTTATAGACATGAGAAAGAAGTAACTTATTAGAAAGAAATAGAGGAAGCTCTCTTTCATCAGCCTCATAGTACAGGGGCTTTTAATCTTTGTCTCTTATGATAGGCTTAGCAGAATGATAAATCAATAGTCTTATGGGGGTTCCCTTATACATAACTAATTGATTGACTCTTTCTGCTTTTAAGGTTCTCTCTTTATCTTTAATTTTTGATAGTTTAATTTTAATGTGTTTTGGTGTATATCTCTTTGGGTTCATCTTGTTGAAAACTCTCTGTGCTTCCTGAAACTGGATGTCTGTTTCTTTCTCCAGATCAGAGAATTTTTCAGCTGTTATTTCTTCAAATAGCTTTCTTCCCCCTTTCTCTCTCTCTTCTCCTTCCGGGACCTCTGTAATGTGAATGGTAGCATGCTTGATGCTGTCCCAAAACTTCCTTAAACCATCTACATTTTTTTAGTTTTTTTTTTTTTTTAATGTTTAGTTTGGGTGATTTCTACTGCCCTATCTTCCAGATCTTTGATCTGTTCTTCTGCTTCATCTCATTTGCTTTTGGTTCCCTCTAAAGTGGTATTCATTTTTGTTATTGTGTTCTTCAGCTCTGGTTAGTACTTCTTACATCTTCACTTTGTTAAAATTCTTATGTGTTCTCCATTCTTCTCCCAAGTTTATAAGCATCTTTGTGACCATGACTTGGAACTCTTTATTGGGTAGATTGCTTATCTCCATTTAGTTTAGTTCTTTTTCTGAAGTTTTGTTTTGTTCTTTCTTTTGAAACATATAGAAACTGTCTCCTCATTTTGCCTAGCTCTGTTTGTTTGTACATATTATGTAGTTCAATTATATCTCCCATTCTTAAAGAAATGGCCTTATATAGGAGATGTCCTTTGGAGCCCAGAAACACAACCCCCTTCCCAACAAAGCTGAGTGCTCCAAAATTGTCTCCTATGTGGACACCTAAGTCCTATTGTTGTGATGAAGCCATAACTGCTGTTGGCATGCTGATTGTTAGGATTATTGTCCTGTTGACTGCAAGGCCTGGCAGAGGCACAAGATTGTGTTAGGCTCTCAGTGGGGTGTGACCCTTGGCATTAGCAATCTCCAAGGAGGATTCCAAAATTGTGCACATCAGCACCAGGATTCCTCCTGACTGTGGAACACTGTGCCTTGGGTGTGGCTTTTTTCCTTAGTGAGACTATGTCTCTGCCTCTTCTACCCATCTTAGTACTGTCCCTTATTATGGAAACTCTGTTCATCCAGTTTCTAGGTCCCCTTCAGAGGTAATTTTCCCATATGTAGTTGTAGATCATTGTGTCCATGGGTGGAGGTAAGCTCAGGATCTCCATACACTGCCATCTTGAACCCTCCCTGGTCATCACTGTTATTATTATGTTCTCTGGGTTATGGTACTCTTGTCTAACTCATTTCATTCTTATGCAATTGTTCCATGAGGCACGATATTTTTTGTTCTACTTGGACATCCAGAAATTGTATGCTTACTTCCTTGTGTTCAGACACATCTGCATCCTTTTAGCTTGTGTTCCTCCTTGAACTCCTCAAGTTCCTCCTTGAAACTCACTTACCTAAGCTCCCTGAGGCTAGGACACAGACATGTGATCCACCAAAAAATACCACCAAAAATACTTACTCACAAGAGACTTTGGGATTTCATAATGCAAAGGCATCATTCATTTGAAAACTATTTCTGGTGCAGGTTGTGGAAGCAACATCTAACTTTCCACAGGCTACATTTGTTCTAGAGGTTATACACAATGCCCAGTTTTAAGTAAAACATTGAGGTCTCTATGTTCAACAGGGATAGTAACAGTATCTCCATGAACACTGTTCTCATGTGGTTTAAACTGATAGTTATTACTGACTCAATACTCTTGTTCTCTAGCTCTCTTGAAGACTGAGTGAAGTAGCTAAATTTTATGAGTTGCATTGTGTTTCTCCCAAACTTTGTATTGTTGAAGGCTTTAACACCCCAGTACCCCAGAATGTGACTTCATTTAAAGATAAGGCCTTTAAAGAGGTGACTAAGTTGAAATGAGGTCATCAGAGAGGCCCTTAATCCAATCTGACTGGTTTCCTTATAAGAAGAAGAGATTAGGACACAGACACACTCAGAGAGAAGACCACGTGAAGACATGGAAAGAAAATGGCCATTTGCAAGTCAAGGAAAGAGGTCTTTCTTGAGGAAATGAATCCTGCCAACACCTTGGGCTTGGACTTTCAAACTCCAAAAATGTGAGAAAATAAATTTCTGTTGTTTAATTCACCAAGTACATAACAGTTTTTTGTGGTAGCCTTAGCAAACCAATGCACTGATATTGGTCAATATACTTATTTCCTACTTGAATTTACTAAAATTGGCTTGGTTGTTTGAAGCTAAGGACATCAAGTCTGTGTATTATAGAATTATAAAAATGGTTTCCACTTCTAACATGACCAAGTAAGCTCTTATTGAACCAATTCTCTTGCAGATTACAAGTATAAACTCCAAACAAATCAAACAAAAGTTAAAAATTAAAAACAACAACTCCAACTAAAGACACTGGAAAGCAAACCAAAGCAGGCATATTCTGGAAGACTTAGCACTTGACAGGTGGGAACAGCACTGAATGTTTCCTATTTTTACAATTTCTAACCTGAAATCAGGCTCCAGTATTTGCCATGCAGGAATGGCTAAAACTTTAATAGAAAATCTGCTGAGTTTTGGCCCAAAAAACTGAAAGAAAGTGTTTGAGGAAAACCCAAGCACTGGAAAGTGAGGAAAGAAACTTAGAAAGGACAGAGGAGGGAGGCCCAAGTTCTGTATATATAGTTGGATCACATTTCTGGATAATTCCCAAACCACACATGTATGGGACAGACTCCAAATAGCTTAGCTAAGGATAAAATAACAACCGAAATTTGAGCTGCTGCCCAAGAGACATAATTTGCAGTTTTAGTCCAACCAAATTAATTGCCTGCTAAAATAAATGGAAATCAATCCTCTTCACAGTAGTTTAAAAATCCAGAGTCTATATAATACAACACTTATAATATCCAATATACATTTCAAAATAATTTACATATGAAAACAAACAAATGTGACCTATTCTCAAGAGACAAAACAATCGATAGAGACTACTCCAGGATGACCCAGATGTTTGAGTTAAGATTTTAAACCATTATTATTAACTATGCTCTAGGAAGTAAATGAAAATATACTAACAAGGCATGAAGAGATAGTAATTTTCAGTGGAGAAGGAACAGTAATAAAATATCTAAAGGGAAATTCTAGAACTAAAAAGAAAATTTTTGAAATAATTATATAACACATATATTAAAAACACAGAGACATATATGGGAATCTAAGATAACAAAGTAAGCAGCACCTTCCACAAGAGAATGTTCCCTTTCAGTCTAGATTGTTACCCAGAACCTAGGAGAGAACACCTTGGCCCATGACTTTCAAAGGCTGTCAGATACTTCGTGAGAGAGTGAATTGAAAAGATGAGCTAGGTCTACTGAATTCATTAGCAATAACTGCCTTATTTTGACAAGCTAGAACATTTTTTTTAAAAGTGAACTTCTATCCCTACTATCATTTCATTTGAAAAGAGAAACTTAGAAATAAAAAGCATATGATTCAGAATATATGACAGTCCTTCCCCATAAAGCAATAGTTGGCCATCTCACACTGATATGTCAGAAAGTAGGGAGGGATGGAGAAGAGGATTATTTGAAAAAAATACTAGTGCAATAAAATTACAAATTGAAATGTTATTTAATGGCACTGCATCATATGTAACTGTTTTCTTGATACAAATTTGAGATCTAGGGAGTTGGTTAAGTGTCTGCCTTTAGCTCAGGACATGATCCCAGGGTTCTGGGATCAAGTCTCATGAGTCCTGCATTGGGCTTGTTGCTCAGCGAGGAGTCTGCTTCTCCCTCTGCCTGCCACTCCCCCTACTTATGTACACTCTTTCTCTCTCTAAATAAAATCATAAAAAATAAATTAAAATCTACATTTTACATTATCATGTGTTTTGATACTTTATTTTTATTTCAATCCTGTTAAAAATATGAAAATTCAGTTTCACAATGTCTTTTTTAATGAAACAAAATTCTTAATACCATTTCACTTAATTTATAATATTCTAAGTTAACAGAATTTTCAAGAAAAAAAAACTTAACTTTTTCTGAGGTCTCATTACTTATGGGATGGGAAAAAAGAAGTGATGGCGGGAATGATTCAGATGATACGGTCTGCAGGAATAGTGTTAAAGATACACCCCAGTAAGTGGTTTTACCTTCATGCTCCCATACAGCTCAGAGCCCTGGAGACCTATGTGAAGCCAAAGGAGTTAATTACCTTGGTGAGAATTTTGGTATGGGTCAGCATGGGGGAATATTTAGTACCTACTGATCTAGTGTCTTGAGAAATATGACACACAGGTTCTGACTTGGTCTGTGAAATATAAACCTTGAGCTTGCATCCTAGAATTCAGCTGGGCCACCAGGGCTGATTAAAACTAATGAATTAGCGTCCAAGGACTTTTGGCCAAAGAGTGCTTCCAACTTTTCTCAGGGTCTTCCCTGTGATCCGTCAATCTTCCCCTGCCTACCAGACCTGAAATTGAGGTTTTAATTTTCTAGCATCAGCCAGGCCCACTTTGCTCAAGAGGCCTACATTTAAAATTTGTATTGCACTAAACCTCCTGAAATGGATGATTGCTTAATTTGGGGAAGATATATATAAACTCTCCTAGGCCAGTCACCTGTAGCATTTATCCATTACCTCATCATTATCGTATCTTCTAATTCATGTCATCTAATTCTGATGATTTTCAACACAAATCAAAGTGTTTACTGCCTTCATTTTTTAACTTTGATAGTGGTTTCATCCTTATGCAATCTCACATTGTTGCCATAACTCAACATTTTATGGATGCGATGCCATCATGAATCTTATTAAAACACCAACGGGAAGATTTTGTTTTTTGAAATTCTCTTCATTCCACAGGATAATTCTGTTTTGAAGGAGAGAATTACTTTGTGCCATATTGCTTCTTTTCTTGAACAGCTACATATTTTCAAATGACTGTGATTTATATGTGTTTTTTCCAACTTTTCAAAGGATGTTGATCTAGTATATGGAGTAGAGATGGATTATTTTCAAAAATTGCTTTTTTAATATTTCTTGCCTTTCTGGGAGAAACCAACTATTTAAATTTACTCCAGTGTCACTTTGCCGGATCAGAGACCCAGGAATATGAAGAAATAAAGGAATTTTATCCCTTAGTCATATAATTTCTCTTTCATATTTGTTGTGGTAGCTGGAACCTATCTGACCAATAATCCTCAACTCTCATTAATACATCTTCCTTTGTTAGGACCCATTTGTGGGAGCACCCATGCTTTATGACAGCCAGGACCCCTAACCAAATACATGCTAGAAGTAAACACCATGGAGTATTTCCAGTTGTGTGATCTCCTGGAGGTATAGGTGATGTTTACATCCTAACCCCTCCTTGACCCCTCCATGACCACAGGCCCCAGTGTCCAATCTCTTAACCCCTCTGGTCTAAATTAGAAGGCATTAAAGGATGCTTTCACTTATTTCTTATAAAACCGTTGCTTTTTGCATGTAAAACATATATTAGTTGAACATTATCTTCAGTTCATTGAGCAAATGTGCTTCAAGGTTTCTAGTATGTGGTTGCATGCTCCGTAGATACAAATTTTTCTTCATTTTTAAGGAAATTTGATAATCAAAAAAAATCAAACTTAAGGATGGACATAAAGTAAAATATATGTAACCAAGTCTCTATCTTTACTCAATTGTAATCTACAGTGCACATATGATTTTGTCTGACAGCACCCCTTTTTTAAGCAAAAAAACACCTTCCTTTTTTATCCATCGAGTTTAGTGGATTAGCCCCATTCCCACTACTCCAGAAGTGAACACATGACCCAGGCCTGATAATCAGTTTTCCCGTCCCCACCTGCATTGGTCCAGGGTGAATACATGACCCAGGCCTGGCCAGGGTCCTCCTCAGAACTTGGCTTTATAGGAGTCAGGGGCTCTAAGGACCATACATACCATCTTGCACCCACATGGCAGGAATCTATTAAAAAGTTTCCAAGCAGGGGCACCTGGGTGGCTCAGTGGGTTAAAGCCTCTGCCTTCGGCTCTGGTCGTGATCCCGGGATCCTGGGATCAAGCCCCGAATTGGGCTTTCTGCTCAGCGGGGGGCCTGCTTCCCCCCCCCCCCGCCTGCCTCTCTGCCTACTCGTGATCTCTGTCAAATAAATAAATAAAAATCTTAAAAAAAAAAAAGTTTCCAAGCAGAGGCAAGAATTTTCAGGAGATGGGGAGAGACAGAATCCTGATGATGTTGTTAAACCAGTGTTATCATATGTGCCTGTGTTAGAAAAACTTTAGTCTTTTCTCCTGTGTTTCTCAACTCTCACACAAGTACTACACTTACAATACTTCTGACACTAAATATGCGGTGGTTGCGGGGGGAGGGGTTCCTCCACCAAACAATTCTCTGAGATACCATCAAGGTGTCCTAAAATTAACTTAATGTGACACTATCTACCCAGAAAGAGCATCAGATCCCACAGGTTAAGGGTTCAATCCTCCAAAACTACCCCCTACTTCAGATGCTAATCACGAGTAATACATCTCCAGCTTACCCACAACTTCTGTTCAACTTGGCTACAAATCAGAGGTTCCCATGACCCCATCCTTGGTTTTGATTAATTTACCAGAGTGGCTCCCAGGCCACAGGAAAACACTAAATTATGTTCACCAGTTTATTAAAGGACATGGTAAAGGATACAGATGAACTGACAGGTGAAAAGATAAAAAGGATGAATTTTGGGCTGGTACCAGGTGAAGGAGCTTCTGTCCCTGTGAAATTGGGGTACATCACCCTCCCCATATATGGATATATTCACCATTCTGGAAGTTTTGCAAACCCCAGATTCTTGGGATTTTTATGGAGGCTTCCTCACCTAGGCAAGACCAATTATTCATTCCATTTCTAGTCCCTCCCTCCTCTCTGGAGAACAGGAGATGGGACTGAAAATTCTAAGCTTCCAATCACAGTTTGGTTTTCCTGTGACCAGCCACTACCTGGGGCTACTCAGGAACCCTCCCACAGTCACCTTATTAAAACAGAAGATCCCCTATCTTCAGGAAACTACAAGTGTTTAGAAGCTCTGTGCCAGGAACCCAAGACAGATAATTTTCTATTATCTCACAGTGCCTGATGCCAGGTTTGCTTTCTTGGATTTTCCAGATACAAATGCTAACCCATTCCCCCATCTTATTTAAGTTACTGTGAGATAGATTTCTGTCACTTCCATCAAAAGTAGCTCTGACAATTATGTACTCTGACCTACCTACTTCCTTATCATCACTAAATATTTTAGTAAAATAACCTTTTCATACTCCTCCTGCTTTATACAAACTATACAGCTTACTCCGTATTTCTTCCTCTATCAATCATTCACTAGGAAATGATAACAAAATCGTGAGAAGTAGAAGTCTGAATAAAATATTTACTGAGCACGTATGTGCCAGGACCCATGCTAGGCCCTTTTTATCAAGTAATTGATTTAATTTTTGCAATTCTCTTTTGTTTCTACATTTAATTCTTACAACCCCTCTTAAGATTGTTGATAGCATTTTCACTGCTTTACAGAAACCCCCAGAGTCTCTACGTTGAGTTCTAAAGCCCTTTGGCCACCACCATGTGCCCTCCTTCCCTCCCCGCCACTTAATTACCTCACAGAAATGAGGATACAGTGAAATCAGATTAATACAACAAGGTATAGAACATTATGTCACCTTTAGGCTTCATGAAAACGCCTGATTTTCATCACATCTTTCATTTATTTTAAATAGACATGTTAAAAAATTTTTGCATTTTTAAACTTTAAACTTTGGGATATGCCTACAATTGGTCATACATTTCAAAAGATTACTCTTCTTTTTCTTGAGAGGTTTTCATTCATTCAGGTGTATCATACATTAGAAGTATGTGAGGATTAAGGACACGAGGCAGTAAATCTCCTACTTAAGCCAGATGGTGCCATTTACTGAGTCCTTGGAGTGCTTCAGTTTCCCTGATGGGTTTCTCAGCCAGCAGTCCATTGAGGCTAGACACAGGAGACTTGGTAGAATGGAGAGTAAGAGTATCAAATTTGCCACCCCAAAATATCCATCTTTTGGTATATTGATTATTTTGAGCTGGAAGCACTTGAAAAACTGAAGAAGCCGGAATAAGAACTTTCTCTTTCTCTTTCTCTAAGCTTCCTGCTTAAAGACAGATTCTCCAGAGGAACTCAGTGTCATAAATCGGCTCCCCCAGTAGCGTCATCACCCCAGGAAGACTGATTCTTATCACAGAAGAGGAGCCTGGAAGTTGACACCACACTCAAAGTTTGTCCCAGATTTTCCCACCTCGTATCTGTAGTCCATAGGGCCCATTCACCTTTCCTGGAAAATCATTTGTTCTCCCCTGGGAGGCTGACATCCTCCTTTCTTTTCTCTTTTAAGATGATATTGTTGAATAACAAAAATTCAACTGAGTTTATTTTAAAGATCTAATTGGCCTTACTAATCGATTCATGAATGAGGCAGCATTCCATCTAGCAAGTAGAGGGGAGCTCCAAATGGCTACGATAGGGAAAGGTTTTTAAAGGCAGGACAAGGAGGTCATAAACAGAAAAGAATCATTTCAGGTGAGGTCACCTTCCTTTGGGGACAAAAGGATTTTAACAGGTGGATTAGCTCATCTCCCACTGGGGCAATGGGGAGGGCCCATGTGACAATTTACCTCCTTGGTACTGATCAGAAAAATTCCTGATTGACTGGTAAGACTAGATTTCTGGAGGGGGTTGAAGCTATAGTTTGTTTAGGTATTAAGTCTTGGTTTACTGGCTTGGGGCCTTAACCTAAGTGACACCATTTTGGGGCATGTGGTTTTCTTTTTAACAGTATTTAAGTCTGGTTTTTAATGTCACCTGAGAGAGTTACTTATTTCTCCCTGGTCTCTCTCACGTATACATGAGGTATATATCTTAATAAGCTTGTTCGCTTTTCTCTTGTTAATTTGTCTTTTATTCAGTGGTCACAGCTAAGAACTCATAATGGTAGAGGGAAAATTATTTTTCCTCCCTGACAAGAATAAAACATCCCCTAGCCCGGGCAAAAGAAGTCTTTGGTCACCATTATCATACAAAGGGTTTCCTGGAAGCACCAGGATACTGAGAACTCAGAAGAGGAAGGAAGCAGAGAAAGGGAGAGAAAGACAGAAGACAATACACCTGCTAAATCAGCATAACTCAAGTGCAATCATGCATGCTATTTCCTTTTGTGCTCTCCATGCGATATTCTAATCAAAAAGAGACTACAAACTTGGACTTAGAGCACCTCAAACTTCTTTTATATAAAATATTATCTACATTTACAGATTCAGGCTGTTACAAAGGAATAAAACATCAAATCCAATACATGAATGGAAAGCCTACCGTATTTCTAGCTTTATTCCATTACGTGTCTATGACCGAGATATGCTTTATTAGGTGTATTCCATGGTGCAAGGGCTGACTTTATATCACTATTGACTCTTAAATTTCCATATAATATTACTTTAAATTAATGTCTTTTCATTTATCTCATCTGATCTTCCCTGTTCTGTTGTGAGATAAGAAGGAAAATTTGATTACCCTCCCTTTTCAGCTGACATGCCTAGAGTAGCTCTTCAATAACTGTTTATTGAAGAGATAAAAATGAAGAGATTGCAATTCAGAGATTGTGTATGTGCTCTGACCCAGGTCACACTGAGCATGAAAGATGGAATCCATATTTTCTGTTATCAAGCCAGGATATTTTGCTTGCAAATGATAGTCTTTCCTGAGTCTCTACTGACCAGTCCTCCTGGCAAAGGATCAAAGCGAGCTCTAGATCACCAGTCCGAAGGTGAAAATTTCAGGATTCACACAAAAAAGCAAGTAAATTCTTTCACAGCTCTGAGCCCAAGTTATATTTTGGGTGGGGCGTGTGAAATGATGACTTTCAGCCGGATCACCAGGCAGAAAAGAGGGAGGGCAAGAGAAGTCTCTATTCTGGAGAGCTGGATCTCTTGATCTTCTGGAAGACAGTACTTTTAATTTTCATCAGTGCAAGACTATGTCCCAAACCAGAAGGGGTTTGCCTAATTCATCATGCTCCCTGGCCACACAATGGGACCCCTGACAAGCAGAACATTGGGGAGTGAGAGAAATGAACATCATGAATGCTCATGAATTGCAAATGTTTCTTCCTTAAAGGATGGTCTCTTGCTTGGGACCATCTGCTTGATGTAACTGGGCCCGGGTCCTCCGGCTAGAAACATCTGCCACTTTGATAATTTCACCTCTTAATTAAAGCACAACCATAAGGGGGCCAAGCATGGCTATGACCTCGGACATATCAGACGTTAACCAAACACAGTAGAGAATGCATCTGCCTCTATTTGGCATGAATGAGAACACATAGGTGTGTCATTCATCCAGCGTATGTGTTCACTACTGAGATAAAACAAATCCAGGCAAATAAGTCCCCTTTCCCCCATTGACTTTGTGTATTACTTCAAAAATGCCTTCATATTTAATTGCGCTTGCACTGGTAAGGCTTCCTGACCAGTTGTCTTTATGCTGTTCTGCTTTGAAGCATCTTGGTCAAGTAGTTAATGACTTACACATAAACACTGTAATACACTAAGAGCGTTTTTTTTTTAAGGGAACCCTGCACAAATCCTCTTGTACTACGAAGAATTCTTTTATAATGCAAATCGTCACCCTTTCATTGATCTATTTTGTACATTCAGATTTTCATGTTAATTTCACATGCATCATCACAGAAATAATACGTGGAAACACTCCAGCGCATGCACAGAAAAGCACTAAATAAACAGTAGTGACACTATTATATCTCACTTTGGGATGGACCCATGTTTCCTTGAACTTAGGTCAAATTGCAAGCATGCCACTAAGACTCTGGGTAAACACCTGTCTACCCCATTACTCTATGGTCTCTCTATGAGCTAGACCATTACATTGTTTTTATTTTGTTTCTCCTCTAGGTGTCTTATACTGAGTTCTATACCTTGGTAGTAGATGCTGCCAAAATGATTAAGTGAGGAGGACCTATCACTTGTACATAGTTCATTCATTCAACAAATACTTATTCAGCATCATTTTGTGCATCAGGAACATAGCCATAAGAGAGACAAGGTAATGCCTTTGTAGAGCTTTATTCAAGTGGAGTAGAGAGAACTAAATATATAAAGAAAACAGACTGCACAATAAAATGCCAGTAATAAATACTACCTAAAAGAAGAATGAAGCAAAAGATAGAGATGCAGAAGGTGTTTTAAGTAGGTTTGGTCACAGAATATCTCTCTAAGGGGTTGAGAAGAATGCTGAAGTGTGCCATGGGGATGTCATATAGACAAAACAGCACGTTGAGTGGCCCTGAGATAGAAGTGTGTTTGGTATCTTTGAGGAACAGCAAGATGGGACATACTGGGTGGGACAGAAGGAGTAAAGGAGATGATGGTAGGAAGTGAGGTTTAAGAGGTAGGTAGGTACCAGAGCATGTTAAATCTTGTGGGTACCAGAGAAAGGATGAATGCCATGTCTCACTGGACCATGAAAGATAAGACTTGTTATATTCCTTTCAGTTCCTTCTCTGAAGGAAAAGAATACGGTTGGGTGATCATGAAACCCACAACAGTATTTAAGAGCCTCTAAAAAGCCACCAAAACATCTAAAAATACCAATGCATCCGTGAAGATCTTAATAGCCCAGAATCCTCACTTGACAGTTGTAACTTGAAAAAATTCTGGTATTTTATATGATCCCAGCTCAAGGAAATGTTTGGCAACAAAGAGAATTAAAAAGTCATTCAAATATTTACTTGAAGAAGTGTAAGGGAGATTAAATGTGTACTGAAAGACTGCTTAATGCCCCCTCTCTTTTACCATTTGCTCACACTTCACCACTCTTTTATTATAGGATCTCCTTTCCTGGTTTCCTCAGCTTTCTCCCTGCCAAATCTCACAAGCACCCTGAATTTAGGTAGAGACCCTATTGTGTCTCAGCAAAGAGCTCCTTCACCTAAATGCTCCACACAACCTCCTAGCAAGAAGGCGTCAATCCTGCCCCCCTCCCCAGAAGGTACTCTGCCTGCCTGCTGGCTGTTTAATGTCTGCAAGGGCCACAGAGACCCAGAAGCTCCACACCCCAATCCTCCTTCCTTCGATACTTCCAGGAGAGTCTTCTCCCCTTCCAACTGCTTTTCTCCTGGGAATACCTTGTAGAGAATCTAGAACAGAAAATCATTCATTCCGTTCCATGGAGGAGAAAAGAGTATGTTCAGAACCAGAAAGCAGCCTACCTAAAGAGTAAAACTAAGATCTCCCTGTGCTTTCAACACAGCACTTTTTCTAGAATGGGTGAAATACAACGTATATGCCAGATGTCCGGCATGTACACCTGCACATCTCATGTGGTCTCCAACAGAGAAAAACATCCAGGCTCCAAAAGGATGATTTTACATTCCCAGTGACACCCAACTGCCATGTTGGGAGCTGGGACTGGAAGCCATGGCTCCTGAGGTCTAATCGAGTTCTTTTACATCTGGGCTTCTAATTTCAAACCTGGTGTTCTCATGCAAAGACAAAGGAAGGTATTCACTGTCTTCAGACTGTCAAAACTGAGGCTCCTTTTTTCCCCCCAAGGGCAGAATTTGGGAGAACAGCATTGATTTCCTATTATCTGCTTTGTGAATCATCCGTGTCACAGTTTATCTGTTTGGAGCTTATTTGTTTCCGTGAATGGACAATTCAGCCATGACACCATAGTCAAAGGGTATGAAAGGGCTAAAGTGAAAAACAAGCATCCCTACATACTCCACAGTTATCGAGGTCCCTTACATACCGATTTTTCCAGAAGTATTCTGTGCATCTACAAATGATAGACTGATATATAGTGATAGATTACTAAACTGATTTCCATCTTGTGGTTTAACAAAACACATGTTTTCTATAATAGTGTGTCTTAGCTTTGTTTCATGTTAGGACACAAGGAGATTTCTCATTCTTTGTGAATAGGGTGCCATTGTGTGAATGCACCACAACCATTTAACTGATCTTCCACGGATGGACATGTGTATTACTTTAGTGACTTGACTGGTCCATATCTTGCTGCCATATTTATTTTCACAGCATTTCTCATATGGGCAACTATATCTAGCATATACCAAGTACTTTACCTAGCTTGGAATTACTTCATCAGAAGTATTTTTGCATTTTAATAAATATTCAATTGCCAAATTGGCCAGGGCCCATACCAATCTACACAGCAATCAGTGAAGTATGAGCAGGTAACAACACTTTTGTCCTGAATTAAAAATCTTACTCCAGAACAGACATCAAATTATTTTCTTAACCATGCTTAGGGCAGGTGATTTCACATTAAGCTTGAGAAAGAGCTAATCATTTAAAACATTAGTATTTATGAAGAAAGTGACAAGGGTTGTACTATCTCATTTCTAAAGAACTCTCAAATTTGGGGCTTTTGAGAGAACATACATTAATAGATGATGTTTCTTCTTGCTAATGAGAGAAGGAGGGTGGAACATTTTTCAACTTTGATGAAAACTATAAAGCCACAAATCCAAGGACCTCAACGGGCCTAAGCACAAGAAACATGAACAAAACTATGAGCACATTATAATAAAATTGCTCAAAACCAGTGATAAAGAGAAAATGTTAAAAAAGTAGCCGGGGGTGGGTGGAGATATGTTACCTAAAGAGGGGCAAAGATAAGGCAGACAACAGAATTTTTGTAGGATACAGTGCAAGTCGGAAGACAATGGAGTGGCATCTTTAAAATAGTGAAAGAAACTGTCAACTTGGAAATCTATACTCAGAATAATCATCTTTCAAAAACAAAGTGAAATGAAAACTTTTGAAGGCACAGAAAAGCTGAAGGAATTCACTTCCAGCTGACAGGTGCTATGGAAATATTAAAGGAAGTCCTTCAATCAGAAAAACAACAACAACAACAACAACAACAACAACAACAACAAAAAACAGGAAAAAAAAAAAAAAACAGTTCCAGATGGAAAACAGATCTACAAAAGGATGAAGAGAACTAGAAATAGTAACTCTGTAAATAATATATAAATATAGAAGTTATTGGGGAACTGGATGGCTCAATCTGTTGGGTGGCTGCCTTTGACGTAGGTCATGATCCCAGGATCCTGGGATCGAGACCCACAATAGGCTCCCTGCTCAGTGGAAAGTCTGCTTCTCCTCCCTCTGTCGCTCCCTCCTCTCATGCTCTCTCTCCTTCTCAAATAAATCAAAATGTTTAAAAAATATATAGAAGATATTTTCTTATTATTTAAATATTTTTAAAAGATCATTGATGACTCCCATTCTAAGCAAAATGGTGTAGATTTATCTGTCCCTGTTCCTTCTCACATAGCACAACTGCAAATTCTGGAAATAACACAAGAGACAGCCAAAGGAGAATTCTGACAGGTAGAAAGAGAAAAACAAACTGTGCAGGTAACCCAGAACTGGAGGAACAAGATAGTGGCAGTGTCAGATGACCCATCCTCCCCAAAGCCCTTCACACAACAGAATAAGGCCATCCAGCATTTCCCAATACCCAACCTACAACAGAAGATATCCCAGGTAAGTTCATTTCTTCCCTGGATCAAAAGGGATTCCCAGTGACAACACAAGGAAGCTTAGCAGAACTGGCAGGAGAACAGATCAGAAGCCCCCAACCCCCTAATAATAAGCTGCCAGCGTGGATACCATTCTTCCCTGTTGGACCTGATACTCTTCTCTCTCATCCAGAGACATGGCACAACCAGGAACAGCAATAAAGGGGAACCAGCACAACAAATTTCCCAGCTCAAGGAGCACTCTGCTTCCATGACAGTCCTGCAATACATCTCTAGCACCAAGACTCATTACTTGGCCAGTGTCAGTGGCAAAAGTTATCCCAACACAATAAGCACCAATGTCAGGAAGAGCTCTCTCTTCCTGTGGATCATGGTCTTCTGATTAAAGACATCAGGAATGTTCTGCTCTGAGGAAGCGCCTTCCATCCTGCCTGGCTAGAGTAACCAATGGAAGTCATAGAAGCATCAGATAAACATAACAGACCCAAGTGGCACCACAAAGCATGTGAAAATTAAATTGTGATTGAAACCTCAGCCCACAAAAATAGGTCAGGATCTATGAGCTAAAGCTAAACAGTGTGACTTCTTAACAAAATTTGAAAATTTAGAGAGTCCCCTAATTTAATAGTCAACACCTGTCCAGGATAACAATACAAAAATCTATTGTCATACCAAGAATCAGGAGAACAACAACTTGAATGGAAAAAGATGATTGATACCAACACAGAGATAAATCAGATATTGGAATTATGTAAACAAGGATTTTTAAGCAGAGATCATAAAAATGTTTCAGCCAGCAATCACAGATTCTCTTATAAGAGAAAAAGGGGGAAAATATTATCAGAGAAAGAGAAATATTAAAAAAAGGAACGTGCAAATTATAGAGCTGAAACATATAATATCAGT
The DNA here is from genome assembly GCF_010015895.1 of Lontra canadensis. Classification (NCBI taxonomy): domain Eukaryota; kingdom Metazoa; phylum Chordata; class Mammalia; order Carnivora; family Mustelidae; genus Lontra; species Lontra canadensis. Next base: position 1,490,854 of record NW_022631116.1, read on the forward strand.
AATAAAACTTGTTGATGGGATCAATAGTAGAGTGGGATGATAGAAAAAGAATCATCTAACTTGTAGACAGAACAATAGAATTAACACAATGTGGGGGTACCTAGGTGGGTCAGTTAGTTGAGTATCTAAGTCTTGATCTCAGCTCACATCTTGATCTAAGGGTCCTGAGTTCAAGCCCCATGTTAGGCTCCATGCAAGTCATGGAGCCTACTTAAAAAAAAATAAAAGAAGAAAAAGAAGAAGAATTTACATAATCTGAACAGCAGGGAAAATAATAATAATATAATAAGCTTCAGGGGCCTGTGGAACAATAACAGAAGATCCAACATTTGTATCATTGGAGTACCAAAAGGAGACTAGAAAGAGAAGAAGAAAAAATAAAGAGCGAAAACTTCCCAAATTTGGCAAAAACATAGCCCTCAGATTCAAGTAGTAAAACAAACCACAAATAAGATAAACCCAAAGAAAGTCATATCAAGACACATTAAAATTAAACTTCTGAAAATAAAGACCAAAAAAAAAAAAAAAAAAGTTTGAAATCAGCCAAAAAGAAATGGTGCATTACCTTAGTATTGACTCAAAAGTCAGCTGACTCTTAACTGAAACCATAGAGAACAGAAGGAAGTGATATCTGGGACACCTGGGTGGTTCAGTTGGTTAAGCTTCTGCCTTCAGCTCAGGTCATGATCCCAGGTCCTGGGATCAAGCCCTGCATCAGACTCCCTGCTCAGTGGACAGTCTGCTTCTTCCTCTCCCTGTGCTGCTTCCCCTGCTTGTGCTCTCTCTCTCATTCTCTCTCTCTGTCAAGTGAATAAATAAAATCTTAAAGTGATGCCTGGTGGCTCAGTCAGTTAAGTGTCTGCCTTTGGCTCAGGTCCTCAGGGTCCTGGGATCCAGTCCCACATTGGGCTCCTGAGCAGGGAGCCTGCTTCTCCTTCTGCCCACTTCTTCTGCCAGCCACTCCCCCTGCTTGTGCTCTGTCTCCCCCACTGTCTGTCAAGTGAATAAATAAAATCCTTTAAAAAAAAAAACTAAAAAATAAATAAAATCTTAAAAGTAAAAGAAGGAAGTGACTTTTTCAGGTACCGAATGAAAAGAACTGCCAACAACAAATTCTATAACCAGTAAAATTACCCACTAGCAATGAAGGGACAATAAAGAAGTTCTCAGACAAAGGAAAATTAGCAGAATGTATTTCTGGAAGACCTACCCTTAAAGAGTGGAAAAAGGGATTCTGCCAACAGAAAAGAAGTGACAAAGGAAGGAATTTTTTAAAGTACCAGGAAAGAAAATTAAAAACAACAAAAAAAAATGGAGAAACATGGGTATATATAACACACTGTCCTCATCATGAGTTTTAGAAATCATTTTTGCTGACCGAAACAAAAATTATAACATCATCTGATATTCAAGATTTTTAAATGGGGTAGGTAAAATGACCTAAATAAAAGACTCCACATATCATTCAAGTGGTGAAATGTTGATATCAGTTTATATCAGAAAAAAAGTCATATATGTGACTTTCAATACCCAGAGAATACACTAAAAAAAAAATACATAGATATAAAAACACTATAAAAGATACCCAAACCAAATGAAATCAAAGTCTCAAAGAAATATTTGTACACACCATGTTCATTGCAGCATTATTGACAATAGCTAAGATGTGGAAGCAACCCATGTCCCTCATGAATAAGCAAAATGTGGTACAGGCAAATGATGAAATATTATTCAACCCTCAAAGGGAAGGAAAATCTGACATAGGTTACAACAGGGATGAACCTTGAGGACATTATGACAAGTGAAATAAATAAGTCAGTCATAAGAAGATAAGTACTATATGTTATCATTTACATGGGATACTCAAAGTAGTCCAATCCACAGAGACAGAAAATAGGATGATGGTTCCCAGAAGTTGGGGAGAGGGGAGAATGGAGAGTGATTGTTTAATAGCTATGGAGTTTTAGATTTACAAGATGAAAAGAGTTCTGGAGATGGATGGTAGTAATGGTTGCCCAACATTATGAATGGATGCCATACTGCTGAACTGTATACTTAAAAGCAGCTAAGATGGTAAATTTTATGTTATGTGTATTTTATCACAATAAAAAAATTAGGAGAAAACACTATAAAAGATTATTGTTTAGACAGGTACAATAACAATATAATGTGAAGTTGATAATATATGTAAAAATATAATGGATAATAAGAATAGCACAAAAGTTGGAAGGAGAGAAATTTGGGGATACAATTACAAAGTTCTTATACTATATATGAAAAACACAATATTAGTTTAAGTTAGAATATTTTAAGTTGAAAACTCTAAAGCACTAAAATATGAAACAAAGAGCTGTAACATATATGCCCACAAAGGACATAAAACCCTGTGATAGTTTTTGATGGGTCAACTTGGCTGAACTAAACTCCAAGGACAAGAGGTAGACTAGCAGTCATTTTGTGACATGTACATACCTCTCCCAGTGTCCAAACACTGATAGCATACTGCTATACAGAAGGACATACAGACATACAGAAGGAATTTTGCAGATATAATTGATGTCCTTAATCAGTTGACTTTAAGTAAAAGAGATTTTCCTGGTGGGCCTGATTTAATCAGTGGAAACCCCTTGAAGGCTTAGGCAGTCCTTAAGCCAGTTACTAACAACAGCTGACTCTACAACTGCTCTCTGTTTTCTGGATTTTCCCTTCCTAACTGCCTACAGACAATAGCTTTGCCCCATGTCCATGGGGTTCTAGGCTACTCATGATTTCTTCTTGATTGCCAGATTCATGGATTTCAGAGCTGCTTAAGCAGGCCCCATAATTATCTAAACCAGTTCCTTGTAATAAGTATCAATCATCTATCTATATATCTATCATCTGTTCATATGCATGTTTCTCCTACTGGTTCTGCTTCTTTGGTTGAACTCTGAATGATACAAAGGGAATCATTAAAAAATATTTGGTTAATTTCCCCAAAAGCAAACTTTTTCTTAAATGACCAGATAGTAAATATTTTAGTGTTATAGACATATAATTTCCATACCAATTACTCACCCTTAACATTGTAGTAAGAAAGCAGCCATATGTAATACATAAACAAATAAATTAGACTGTGTTCCCATAAAAATTTATTTGCAAAACACATGACTGGCCTGTAGTCTGTAGTTTGCCAATACCTGCTCTAGGATAGGTAGAGTTATCTGGAAGAGAGGGAACACAAAGAACCAACACTGGGAATGAGAAGGGTAACAGCCTGCATTACATCATGAAGATAATAAAAGGAAAATAAGGAAATTTGTAAACAAATTTATAAATTTGATAAACTGCATAATTTTGATATTATGACCAAGCACTCCTTGAGAAACACACACTACCAAACTCATTCAAGAATAGAAATCTTGGAGGAGTCAAGATGGCGGAGAAGTAGCAGCTGAGACTACTTCAGGTAGCAGGAGATCAGCTAGATAGCTTATCTAAAGATTGCAAACACCTACAAATCCAACGGGAGATCGAAGAGAAGAAGAACAGCAATTCTAGAAACAGAAAATCAACCACTTTCTGAAAGGTAGGACTGGCGGAGAAGTGAATCCAAAGCGACGGGAAGATAGACCGTGGGGGGAGGGGCCGGCTCCCGGCAAGAGGCGGAGCAACGGAGCACAAAATCAGGACTTTTAAAAGTCTGTTCCGCTGAGGGACATCGCTCCAGAGGCTTAACCAGGGTGAAGCCCACGCGGGGTCAGTGTGGCCTCAGGTCCCGCAGGGTCACAGAAGGATCGGGAGTGTCTGAGTGTCGCAGAGCTTGCAGGTATTAGAACGGGGAAGCCGGCTACAGAGACAGAGCCGAGGAGTGACTCTTAGCTCGGGGTTACCTTGAACCGGTCGCAGGCTCGGTCAGCTTGGAGCGCGGCCGGAGGCAGGGTGACGGGAGTAATTGGGCGCTGTTCTCTGAGGGCGCACTGAGGAGTGGGGCCCTGGGCTCTCTGCTCCTCCAGGCCGGAGACCAGGAGGCCGCCATCTTCATTCCCGTCCTCCGGGACTCTACGGAAAGCGCTCAGGGAACAAAAGCTCCCGAAAGCAAACCCGAGCAGATTACTCAGCCCGGCCCCGGTAAGGGCGGTGCAACTCCGCCTGGGGCAAAGACACTTGAGAATCACTACAACAGGCCCCTCCCCCAGAAGATCAACAAGAAACCCTGACAGGACCAAGTTCACTTATGAGGAGTGCAGTTTAAATACCAAGGAGAGCAGCGGAATTCCAGAGGAGGAGAAAGCAAAGCACGGAACTCATGGCTTTCTCCCCACGATTCTTTAGCCATGCAGTTAATTTTTTTTTCTTTTTCAATTTTTTTTCTCTTCTTCTGCTAAATTTTTTAACTTTTACCCTTTTGTTTTTTAACGTTTTTTAACTAGTTTATCTAATATATATATATTTTTTCCTTTTCATATTTTTTCATTATTGGTTTTCTTTTTTTGTTTCTTTTTTCTTTTTTCTTTTTTTTTTTTCTTTCTGAACCTCTTTTTATCCCCTTACCCCCCCTCACGATTTGGGATCTCTTCTGATTTGGCTAAAGCATATTTTCCTGGGGTTGTTGCCATCCTTTTAGTATTTTACTTGTTCCTCCATATACTCTTATCTGGACAAAATGACAAGGCAGAAAAATTCACCACAAAAAAAAAGAACAAGAGGCAGTACCGAAGGCTAGGGACCTAGACATTGGTAATATGTCAGATCTAGAATTCAGAATGACGATTCTCAAGGTTCTAGCTGGGCTCGAAAAAGGCATGGAAGATATTAGAGAAACCCTCTCGGGAGATATAAAAGCCCTTTCTGGAGAAATAAAAGAACTAAAATCGAATCAGGTTGAAATCAAAAAAGCTATTAATGAGGTGCAATCAAAAATGGAGGCTCTCACTGCTAGGATAAATGAGGCAGAAGAGAGAATTAGCGATATAGAAGACCAAATGACAGAGAATAAAGAAGCTGAGCAAAAGAGGGACAAACAGCTACTGGACCACGAGGGCAGAATTCGAGAGATAAGTGACACCATAAGACGAAACAACATTAGAATAATTGGGATTCCAGAAGAAGAAGAAAGAGAGAGGAGAGCAGAAGGTATATTGGAGAGAATTATTGGAGAGAATTTCCCCAATATGGCAAAGGGAACAAGCATCAAAATCCAGGAGGTTCAGAGAACCCCCCTCAAAATCAATAAGAATAGGTCCACACCCCGTCACCTAATAGTCAAATTTACAAGTCTTAGTGACAAAGAGAAAATACTGAAAGCAGCCCGGGAGAAGAAGTCTGTAACATACAATGGTAAAAATATTAGATTGGCAGCAGACTTATCCACAGAGACCTGGCAGGCCAGAAAGAGCTGGCATGATATATTCAGAGCACTAAACGAGAAAAACATGCAGCCAAGAATACTATATCCAGCTAGGCTATCATTGAAAATAGAAGGAGAGATTAAAAGCTTCCAGGACAAACAAAAACTGAAAGAATTTGCAAACACCAAGCCAGCTCTACAGGAAATATTGAAAGGGGTCCTCTAAGCAAAGAGAGAGCCTAAAAGTAGTAGATCAGAAAGGAACAGAAACAAAATACAATAACAGTCACCTTACAGGCAATACAATGGCACTAAATTCATATCTCTCAATAGTTACCCTGAATGTTAATGGGCTAAATGCCCCAATCAAAAGACACAGGGTATCAGAATGGATAAAAAAAACAAAACCCATCTATATGTTGCCTGCAAGAAACTCATTTGAAACCCGAAGACACCTTCAGATTTAAAGTGAGGGGGTGGAAAAGAATTTACCATGCTAATGGACATCAGAAGAAAGCAGGAGTGGCAATCCTTATATCAGATCAATTAGATTTTAAGCCAAAGACTATAATAAGAGATGAAGAAGGACACTATATCATATTCAAAGGATCTGTCCAACAAGAAGATCTAACAATTTTAAATATCTATGCCCCTAACGTGGGAGCAGCCAACTATATAAACCAATTAATAACAAAATCAAAGAAACACATCGACAATAATACAATAATAGTAGGGGACTTTAACACTCCCCTCACTGAAATGGACAGATCATCCAAGCAAAAGATCAACAAGGAAATAAAGGCCTTAAATGACACACTGGACCAGATGGATATCACAGATATATTCAGAACATTTCATCCCAAAGCAAAGAATACACATTCTTCTCTAGTGCACATGGAACATTCTCCAGAATAGATCACATCCTTGGTCCTAAATCAGGTCTTAACTGTTATCAAAAGATTGGGATCATTCCCTGCATATTTTCAGACCACAATGCTCTGAAGCTAGAACTCAATCACAAGAGGAAATTTGGAAAGAACCCAAATACATGGAGACTAAACAGCATCCTTCTAAAGAATGAATGGGTCGACCAGGAAATTAAAGAAGAATTGAAAAAATTCATGGAAACAAATGATAATGAAAATACAACGGTTCAAAATCTGTGGGACACAACAAAGGCAGTCCTGAGAGGAAAATATATAGCGGTACAAGCCTTTCTCAAGAAACAAGAAAGGTCTCAAGTACACAACCTAACCCTACACCTAAAGGAGCTGGAGAAAGAACAAGAAAGAAACCCTAAACCCAGCAGGAGAAGAGAAATCATAAAGATCAGAGCAGAAATCAATGAAATAGAAACCAAAAAAACAATAGAACAAATCAACGAAACTAGGAGCTGGTTCTTTGAAAGAATTAATAAGATTGATAAACCCCTGGCCAGACTTATCAAAAAGAAAAGAGAAAGGACCCAAATCAATAAAATCATGAATGAAAGAGGAGAGATCACAACTAACACCAAAGAAATACAGACAATTATAAGAACATATTATGAGCAACTCTATGCCAACAAATTTAACAATCTGGAAGAAATGGATGCATTCCTAGAGACATATAAACTACCACAACTGAACCAGGAAGAAATAGAAAGCCTGATCAGACCCATAACCAGTAAGGAGATTGAAACAGTCATCAAAAATCTCCAAACAAACAAAAGCCCAGGGCCAGACGGCTTCCCGGGGGAATTCTACCAAACATTTAAAGAAGAACTAATTCCTATTCTCCTGAGACTGTTCCAAAAAATAGAAATGGAAGGAAAACTTCCAAACTCATTTTATGAGGCCAGCATCACCTTGATCCCCAAACCAGACAAGGATCCCATCAAAAAAGAGAACTACAGACCAATATCCTTGATGAACACAGATGCAAAAATTCTCACCAAAATACTAGCCAATAGGATTCAACAGTACATTAAAAGGATTATTCACCACGACAAGTGGGATTTATTCCAGGGCTGCAAGGTTGGTTCAACATCCGCAAATCAATCAATGTGATACAACACATTAATAAAAGAAAGAACAGGAACCATAGGATACTCTCAATAGATGCTGAAAAAGCATTTGACAAAGTACAGCATCCCTTCCTGATCAAAACTCTTCAAAGTGTAGGGATAGAGGGCACATACCTCAATATTATCAAAGCCATCTATGAAAAACCCATCGCAAATATCATTCTCAATGGAGAAAAACTGAAAGCTTTTCCGCTAAGGTCAGGAACACGGCAGGGATGTCCGTTATCACCACTGCTATTCAACATAGTACTAGAAGTCCTAGCCTCAGCAATCAGACAACAAAAAGAAAGGCATCCAAATGGGCAAAGAAGAAGTCAAACTATCACTCTTCGCAGATGATATGATACTATATGTGGAAAACCCAAAAGACTCCACTCCAAAACTGCTAGAACTTGTACAGGAATTCAGTAAAGTGTCAGGATATAAAATCAATGCACAGAAATCAGTCGCATTTCTCTACACCAACAATAAGACAGAAGAAAGAGAAATTAAGGAGTCAATCCCATTTACAATTGCACCCAAAACTATAAGATACCTAGGAATAAACCTAACCAAAGAGGCTAAGAATCTATACACAGAAAACTATAAAGTACTCATGAAAGAAATTGAGGAAGACACAAAGAAATGGAAAAATGTTCCATGCTCCTGGATTGGAAGAATAAATATTGTGAAAATGTCTATGCTACCTAAAGCAATCTACACATTTAATGCAATTCCTATCAAAGTACCATCCATTGTTTTCAAAGAAATGGAACAAATAATCCTAAAATTTATATGGAACCAGAAAAGACCTCGAATAGGCAAAGGAAAATTGAAAAAGAAAGCCAAAGTTGGTGGCATCACAATTCCGGACTTCAAGCTCTATTACAAAGCTGTCATCATCAAGACAGCATGGTACTGGCACAAAAACAGACACATAGATCAATGCAACAGAATAGAGAGCCCAGAAATAGACCCTCAACTCTATGGTCAACTAATCTTCGACAAAGCAGGAAAGAATGTCCAATGGAAAAAAGACAGCCTCTTCAATAAATGGTGTTGGGAAAATTGGATAGCCACATGCAGAAAAATGAAATTGGATCATTTCCTTACACCACACATGAAAATAGACTCAAAATGGATGAAGGACCTCAATGTGAGAAAGGAATCCATCAAAATCCTTGAGGAGAACACAGGCAGCAACCTCTTTGACCTCAGCCGCAGCAACATCTTCCTAGGAACATCGCCAAAGGCAAGGGAAGCAAGGGCAAAAATGAACTATTGGGATTTCATCAAGATCAAAAGCTTTTGCACAGCAAAGGAAACAGTTAACAAAACCAAACGACAACTGACAGAATGGGAGAAGATATTTGCAAACGACATATCAGATAAAGGGCTAGTGTCCAGAATCTATAAAGAACTTAGCAAACTCAACACCCAAAGAACAAATAATCCAATCAAGAAATGGGCAGAAGACATGAACAGACATTTCTGCAAAGAAGACATCCAGATGGCCAACAGACACATGAAAAAGTGCTCCACATCACTCGGCATCAGGGAAATACAAATCAAAACCACAATGAGATACCACCTCACACCAGTCAGAATGGTTAACAAGTCTTAACTGTTTGAAAATTAATTTGAAAATTTGAAAATTCTTTCAAATTAACAAGTCCGGAAATGACAGATGCTGGCGAGGATGCGGAGAAAGGGGAACCCTCCTACACTGTTGGTGGGAATGCAAGCTGGTGCAACCACTCTGGAAAACAGCATGGAGGTTCCTCAAAATGTTGAAAATAGAACTACCCTATGACCCAGCAATTGCACTGCTGGGTATTTACCCTAAAGATACAAATGTAGTGATCTGAAGGGGCACGTGCACCCGAATGTTTATAGCAGCAATGTCTACAATAGCCAAACTATGGAAAGAACCTAGATGTCCATCAACAGACGAATGGATAAAGAAGATGTGGTATATATACACAATGGAATACTATGCAGCCATCAAAAGAAATGAAATCTTGCCATTTGCGACAACGTGGATGGAACTAGAGGGTATCATGCTTAGCAAAGTAAGTCAATCAGAGAAAGACAACTATCATATGATCTCCCTGATATGAGGGAGAGGAGATGCAACATGGGGGGTTAAGGGGGTAGGAGAAGAGTAAATGAAGCAAGATGGGATTGGGAGGGAGATAAACCATAAGTGACTCTTAATCTCACAAAACAAACTGAGGGTTGCTGGGGGGAGGGGGGTTGGGAGAGGGGGGGTGGGGTTATGGACATTGGGAGGGTATGTGCTATGGTGAGTGCTGTGAAGTGTGTAAACCTGGAGATTCACAGACCTGTACCCCTGGGGGAAAAAATATATGTTTATAAAAAATAAAATTTAAAAAAAAAAGAATACATTAAAAAAAAAAAGAATAGAAATCTTAATAACTCTATAAATATTTTAAGAAATTGTATTTGTAGTTAAAAGCTTTCTCTGAAAGACATCTTTAGGCCCAGAAAGTCTTGATGATGAAAACTTATCACGTATTTAAAGAGTAAATAACACTAATTCTATACAAACTCTCCAGAAAATTGCAAAGTAATGTCTACTTCCCACCTCATTCCTTAAGTCCAACATTATTTGAATACCAAAACCAGACAAAGACATTATAAAGAAATGAAAACTATACACCAATATTCCTCATGTAAACATTCCAAAGAATATTTTATCAAATTAAATAAATAATATAAATCAGGACTAGTATACTTTATCCCAAGAATTCAGGGTTGGTTTAATATTTGCAAGTCAATCAATGTAATCTTCCATATTAACAAATAAAGATTAAAAAACATACAATTCTCTTGATAGTGTCCAAAAAGCATTTGATAAAATCCAACATTGATTCTTGCTTTAAAAACAAAACCAATTACCACCACCGCCACCACCAAACAAAACAATAGAAAACAAAACTCTAGCAGAGTAGGAACTGAAGGAAATTTCCTTAACCTGATAAAAGACATCAAAGAAAGATGTGTAATTTTCATCATACTTAATGGTAAAAGACTGAATTCTTCTCTCCTATGCTTAATAATAAGCCAAGGACGTGTGATCTCACCATTTCTATTCAACATTGTCCCAGAGGTTCTAGCCAGTGCACTAAGACCAGAAAAAGAAATACAAGGCATCAAAGTCAAAAATGAAGATGTAAAACAGTATTTATTCACAGATTACCTGATTGTTTACATAGACAACTCGAGGGAACCTACAAAAGAAGCTACTAGAATTAATTAGTGAGCTTAGCAAGGTTGTAAAGTATATGTGACAAACGATTTAATTGTATTTTCATATACTAACAACAAATTTTTGGAAATTAAAACAAAAAAACAAATACCATTTACAACAACACCAAAAACTGTGAAACACCTGGGGATAACTCTGACAAAATGTGTATAAAACTAAAAAGCATCTTACTAAATAGAGAGATGCACTTGTTCATGAGCTAGGAGACTCAGTTTTGTTAAGATACCAGCTATCCCCAAATTTGCCTATATATTCAATACAACCCTCATCAAAACCCCACAGGTAATTGCGACTGGTGTCTGCTGGGGGGGTGTGTGTGTGTGTGTGTGTGTGTGTGTGTGTGTGTGTTGGGGTTAGGGGCAATCTTGTGGGTCTTAACCTGTAGGATCTGATGCTGCCCCTGGGTAGATAGTGTCAGAATTGAGTTCATTGTAGGACACCCAACTGGTGTTGCAGAGAATTGTTTGGTGTGCAGTAACGCTACATTTGGTGACCAGAAGTGTCAGAATGTGTTCTGTATAAGTAGTAAAGGAGACTCACAGGGAAGAAGTATACAGTAGAGAAGAACTAGGTTTTTCCCCACACAGGAGGGGGGAAATGAGTGTGTTTTTTTTGTTTTTTGGGGTTTTTTTTATACATTCTAATATTTATATGGTGGTATCTCATTGTGCTTTTAATTTGCACCCTCAAATGAGGGTTGTCAAGCACTTTTTGATGTGCTGGTTTCCAATCAGTGTATCTTTTTTTTTTTTAAGTTTTGAGTTTTTATTTCAATTCCAGTAGGTAAATATACAGTGCAATATTAGATTCAGGAATAGAATTTAGTGATTCATCACTTATATATGACACTCAGTGTTCATCATAACAAGTGCCCTCCTTAATACTCATTACCTGTTTAACCCACTCCTCTCCACCTCCCTGCCAGAATCTCTCTGTTCTCTATAGTTAAAAGTCTGTTCATGGTTTGCCTCTTTCCTTTTTCATTGGTTTGGTGCTTAAATTCCATATATAAGTGATATCATATGCTATTTGTCTTTCTCTGACTGATTTCACTTAGCTTAATACCCTCAAGCTCCATCTGTTGTTATAAACGCCAAGATTTCATTCTTTTTGATGGCTGGGTAATATTCCGTTGTATGTATATACCACGACTTCTTTATCCATTCATCTGTCAATGGACATTTGGGCTCTTTCCATAATTTGACTATTGTTGATAATGCTGCTATGAACAATGGAGTGCATGTACCCCTTTAAATCAGTATTTTGTGTTCTTTGGGTAAAGACCTAGTAGCACAAGTGCTGGGTCCTAGGGTAGTTCTACTTTTAACTTTCTGAAGAACCTCCATATTGTTTTCCAGAGTGGCTGCACCAGCTTGCGTTCCCACCAACAGCTCAAGAGGGTTCCCCCTTCTCTGCATCCTTGCCAACATCTGTGTAGAATCTATAAATATTTGCTCCTAGTCCGTGCTTTGCCTCTCCATTCTCCTAACAGTGTCTTTTATAGAGCAGAAGTTTTTAATTTTGGTAAAACCTCATTGATCGATTTTTTTCATTTTGTAACACAGAATGGCGGTTTCTTAAAATGTTAAACTTAACTCTGACCAAAGGAATCAGTCATTTTATTCCTAGATATTTGCCCAAGAGAAAAAGAAACATATGTTCATTCAAAGACTTGTACACAAATGTCCTCAGCAGCTTTATTTGTAGTAGTCCCAAAATGGAAACAACTTAATGCCCACTAACAACTGAATGGATGAACAAAATGTGTGAGTCACACAAGGGAATACTTACTTGTTCACAGTGAAAAGGAATGAACTATTGGTACAATCAAAAAATATATTTTTAAATACTTTCAAAAGTCTACAATGAGACAGATGAAATTAATTTCAAAAATGTATTATATTTAACCCGATATATCTAAAATGTTCTCATTTCAACATATAATAACTACATATAAACACTGTGGTTAAATCACTGTAAATTAATTATAACTCAATAAGGTTAAAAATTCACTTCCTCATCTCACTAGCCACATTTCCAGGGCTCGATAGCCACCAGGGGCTGATGGCTATTGCGAGGAGAGTGCAGGTCTAGACCACTCAAGAATACTTTAAAGTTTCTCTGTGGTCAGTATCTGTAAAAATCAAAGGTCAACTTAATCCTTCAAATACTTGCAACCAACCTACAGACCCACCTATAACAAATGACTAGAGCTCCCATATAGAGCAGCAAAAAGGGAAAGAGTCATCTACTCTCCCCTCTCCATGACTTAACACTGAATTTTTAGGAAGAGATGCAAGTGGCATTTTGAGAACAGGTTGATGTATCCAACTGGTCCTAGTCCTTTGGACCCATTCTTCCTCATCCCTGGAAGCCTCCAAGTTCCCTGAAAAGAGTTTATTTTTGCAACCTCGGGTTCCCCTAGCCTCCTCACCTCTCATTCTAAGAGGGGTGCAAAAATATCTACAAAAAATATCTCAGGGCCCCTGGGTGGCTCAGTTGGTTAAGCATCTGACTTTGGCTCAGGTCATGATGCCAGGGTCCTGGGGCTGAGCCTCAAGTTGGGCTCTTTGCTCAGCATGGAGTCTGCTTGTCCCTCTGCCCCTCCCCCACCCATGCTCGCTCTCTCTCTCTTTCTCTCTCAAATAATAAATAAAATATTTTTTTTTTTAAATCTCAGGACTCAACAACCCCTCCTCTTGCAAACCCTGTTTTGTTCTTTTCCCTACAGATGTCTGGAACTTCCTTCCATCTAAAGGGCAGACTATATAAAAGGTTATAGGAGAAAAAGAGCAAAGCCAATTTTTAAAAATAAGGTTTTACAACAGCAAACTTTTCTCTTGCAGAACCAGAAATGTGAGTGACTCTGGAGAAATCCAGTGAATAGAGGCCAGAGTAAGATAACCATTAAGCCCAGACCACTTGAATTAAAATCTAAACCTTAATGTCGAGAGTTATGCTTATTTCTTTAGTTTTTAGTAGATGAATACTGATAAGATTACATTTTTGTACATACAATGACAAGGGCTTTTTCCCTCTCATTTTTCCCTAATTAAAATATATATATATATTTTTTTTTCCCCCCCCCTGGTGCCTTGACGTGAGAACGATCCTTGGAGCTGCTTTGTTGGGTTGGTCAAGGGGGCTCGCTCTGTGGGCTTCATTTTGTAAGACATTCTCTTCAATAATTAAAGGAGATTTTTGTGTCCACTGTCACAACCATGTCCATTCCCACCCCCCTAAAACACAAATCCCTCGAGGGTTTGGGGAAGATGAGAAAATGGCACGGTACTCTTTAATTCCCAGTGATACTCCATAAACAAAATATGCCCAGGCTATGAAATGGGCAAAAATTATATATGTATTAAGTATAACAATTGCCTAATTATGAGCCCTGCCTTTGCTAGTAAGCTGGTAAGGGTGAAGTAGAGCTGGTAGGAATTTAGGAAGGAATTCGAGGTCTGAAATGAAGGTATTTAGGACACCAAAGACAAACCACATCTAACAAGATTAACAATAACAGTGATACCTGACATACATTAGGCACCTGTCATTTGCCAAGATTATGTCACTTAAACTCAACTCTGTGAAGTAAATACTGTTACTGTCTTGGAAAGGTTGGACAACATGTCCCACTTGTATGGTGAGTGAGGGCAAGACCTGGGGTCTGAATGTAGGGTCCTGATTCTAAACCCCAGGAACCCTCTGATTCTGAAACCCTAACCCTAACCCTAATCTCCACTTCTTTGGGCTGCCTCTGAGTCTGCATGGCTCTTAATGGCAACTCTGATCAGTCCCTAAAACCGGTCACTTCAAGAAAGAAAAGAACAAGTATGTACCATTGTTTGGCATTATAAAGACAACCACAGGATTGAATTTAGGATGAGTAAGCATTCTTTTCCCCTTAACTCAGAGAAATCATGAAGGAGCCACTTTGATTTCGTTCCCCAGACAGTGCTTAGAATGCTTAATCCCCCAAGAGAAAGGATGAGCCCCAGGCTGAGGCTTTACTGCCAGTCCTCACTCACCAGGGATGGGTCCTGCCCCTCACTTTACTCATTTGAGGCTTTGTCTGAAAACTGCATGATAATTAAGGTTTGGGTGACTGTGATTCCAAAGTGCATAACAATCACCCATTCAAAGCCTCTTAGTGTGTTAATAAGTATATATCCAGACTCCTGGGTGGCTCAGTCGGTTGAGCGACCCAACTTTTGGTTTCGGCTCAGGTCACGACCTCAGGGTAGTAGAATCGAGTCTTGCATAGGGCTCCAGGCTAGAGGGAAGTCTGCTTGGTATTCTCTCTCTCTTTCCCTCTGCTCTGTCTTTCCCCAGCTCATGCACTCTCTCACTCTCTCTAAAATAAATACATAAATCTTTAAAAAAAATAATATACATGTATCATTTAACTGCAAAATAAGTGCAGTAAGACCAACAAGCCCCCAGAACAGATGGACAGGTCCTAAATACTCCGTGCTTTATGGTCAATCACCAGGCACCAAATCCAGAATTCAGAATGCTGGGGGATTCCTGACCTGGGGTCTAGACATAGAAAGAGTAATCTGGTTCATTTCAAATGAAAAAAAACAAAATAATTTTGTGTTTAATGTGTTTAATGCAAATAGAGCTGGGGTGGAAAAACTATGAAAACGAATCCTATTCAAAATCTTCAGGGTGTGAGTTTTGAAGAAGGTAGAAGAACTATGTATGAAGAAAATGGTCCCTCCTTGTATTACCCAAGCAAGGGCTCCCTCTACTGGAAATCGATTTTGAAACTGGTAAAATTGTAACTGATTCCTTGAAATGCCTATTTCGTGGTGAAACAAGAAAAGCACCCATAATTTAAACTTTCAAGACTGACATCACCTGTCTACCTAGGTAATGATAGCTTTTCACATTCTTTTGAAGCCAAGGCACTGATTTAGTAAAAGAATATTCATTTGCTTTAGGGTGAATAAGAAGAATACAGAAAGATGCTACAAATCTTAGGAAAATGCTCCTAAAAAATGTTTGTTGTTGTTGTTGATATTCTTTATTTGGCAGAGCTATAAAATCATCCTGGGAAATACCTAATAGAGCCCAAAGGAGCAAAATGACTGAAGGGCATAGTTCTTCACTCAACACCCTGATGGGCAATGAAGGAAATGTTTTTTTGGCTGCAATCCACCTGAGATGTGGACTTACTGTATATTTCTCAGAGATTTAGGTCTTGACTAATGGTGTAGGCACCCCAAGGTGATTGCTATACGTCTCCAACTCTTAAACCTCCATGCCTGCCCAATATGGCCCAGCACATTGAAGGTTTTATATACTCAGCCTCTGATGTAGTCATAAAGCACAGGCACTTTAAAATCATATGTTGCCTACTTCTTGGCTCCATTTGGAATTTTTTTTTTTTAAAGGACCAATACAGGGGCGCCTGGATGGCTCAGTGGGTTAAAGCCTCTGCCTTCAGCTCAGGTCATGATCTCAGAGTCCTGGGATCAAGCCCCGCATCGGGCTCTCTGCTCAACAGGGAGCCTGCTTCCTCCTCTCTCTCTGCCTGCCTCTCTGCCTTCTTGTGACCTCTGTCTTCAAATAAATAAATAAATAAAATCTTAAAAAAAAAAAAAAGGACCAAAACAAATTCCAGACAATATGCATTTGATATTCTAAACATGTAGAGTTAAATTTTAGAATCCACTTACTAGAGTGCGAATGACTGAGTCTAAAAGACATTATCAATGGGGCACCTGGGTGGTTCAGTTGGTTAAGTGCCTGCCTTCGGCTCACGTCCTGGGATCGCATGGGGCTCCTTGCTCAATGGGGAGCCTAACTCTCTTTCTCCCTCCACCACTCCCCCTGCTTGTACTCTCTGGCTCTATCTCTCTGTCAGATAAATAAATAAAATCTTTAAAAAAAAAGTCATTACTGATTGTGTCAAATCAATAGGTCAGTTAACTGTACATTGTCTTACAATTCCCAGCAGTCATTTGCACAAAAGTATACACACCATGAAAATGGCAAAATGCATAGAAAGCCAGTCTTCCCATATAGTGAGCAACAAAACAAACTGACATTCTCTCTGGACAGACTGAGTTCGTACCACGTTTTCATCCTACACACACACACAACACTCATGCACTTTGACCAACTGAACAAGCCTGAACATCCCAATGTGAAAAATCACAATGCAATTCAAAAAAGTCACTGAATACCCTCTGTCAATTCCGTGAGAAATTTGTAAGCAAGCAAAGTCGAAAAGACTATAAAAGGAAAGAGGATAAGAAGTGCTCACAGAAAAATAACATTTTTGAGTGTGAGTTAAAGAGTTTATTCATTTTCACATTGAACTGGAGACCCATGACTCTATTAACACTTTGATTTTGGTTACAAAACAGTTTTGTTGTGGAGAAATGTTCTCCCTCACAAAGAATATAGACTTGTTCCCCTACATCTATTATAATAGATAATAAACAAAAACGTGAAAAGTTGAAATGAATAGAGCTATATTAAAATACTGTTTTATAGCCAGCTTTTTTCATTTTACAATGTATTCTGATTGTCCATTTTTATAAATATTCTTCTATTACAACATTTCATTTTTAATAGCTGATATTCTAGCTTATGAATGTGTCACAATTATTTATACTTTCTTATTTTTCCAAGTTTTCTACTATAAATACATCTCAAATTAATATCTTTGACCCTAAATCTGCACACAGCTTTGATTAGTCTTTTAAGAGTAAAATCCATAGTGTAGAATTACCAGGGCAAAGGATATTTTCATATGTAATAATTTTGATTTATATTAGCAAATTGCCTCCCAGAGAAGCTGTACCAGTTTATGATTCTATACTAACTTCTCTTTTCCAGCTTTGTAGGTCAAAAAAAAAAAGGGGGTAAGGACTTTTTTTTTTTTTTTTTTTTTTTTTTTTGGGGGG